>NW_025765447.1:4323595-4377417 GCF_003918875.1 Haliotis rubra
ATATGGCGGCGGTCTATAAATAATCGAGCCTGGACAAGACAATCCAGTGATCAACAGTATGAGGCATAGATCCAACGCTGTTGGGGAGTCGATGACATGTGTCAACAAAGTCAGCATGTATGACCACCTGATCCCGTTAGTCGCTTCTTAGGACAAGCATGGGTTGCTGAAGACTAATTCTAACTCTTTTCAAGTCAAAGTAATGAGAAGGAGAGCTTATTGAGTACTAGTATTGAAGGCGCTACCAAGAGTGCAGTTCCTATTTTGACTAGTACTACACGTTCCTATTTTGGTCAGGGTGACAAGACTTTGCATGTGTTTATGACTGGTGAAACTGGTGGGACAAGACCTCACCTTTTCTGGAAAACCTGGTATCATCGCTATTTGTTAGTGTTTCATAAACACATGCTTATGATATAGTCGATCACAGAGGCTCTTGTGGATGTCGAAAGGACTTTGTCTCCCCTCAATAACATCACATCACATCACAAAACAACATGCTCCGCACTTGGCAGAGATGTTTTTAGTCGATCAGGAAAAGGTTTTGTCTCCTAATATGTTTGTATGACACAAAACGATCGTGGTATCTGATATATTGAGTTTTTCTGAATGATATTCATAGATATATAGTTCTCCTTGCCCTAAAACTTTAAATTGTATGTTAACCACAGAGCAAACCCTCACTTAACATTTAAATTTTGGGACACCATGGAATCAGCATTTCCTTCATGGCTACTGATGAGGATTGCGAGGAATGTACTATCTCTTCATTTCCTCTAATACTGGCAAACTATTGCAAACTAATATTTAAGAAATAATTCAAGTAAATAATAATTACCACAAAGCATCAATTCACCCTTTGTAAACGTCGTTACTTAAGGAAACAGAATTACTAATCTTCCTCCGGATTTGTTTATCAATGTCAATGCAGCAGCTTCTTTAATAAGTCCCTTGGGTAGCCTAGTAACTAAAGCGTTCGCGCATCACGTCCACGACCCGGGTTCGATTCCCACACGGGTACAGTGTGTAGCTCCATTGCTGGTGTGTGTCCCCACTGGAATATTGCTGGAATATTGCTAAAAGCTGCGTAAGACCATACTCACTCACTCATTGTATTTACACGATTCCTTCAGATGTTGGCGATTATTACAAATTCAGCCAAGCATTAAAAGAACACATATTCTACGATAAAAAACGTAGTAAGAGGAAACATACTTTGAATGTTTTGGGACTTAAACAACCTCACAGGAATACAATTTCTAGTTTACAGTGATTTAACCCTGTTTGAGGATACAGCCACTAACAATCTCGATTATTAATCTAATGTACCAATTTTATAATTCCATTGATATATTTACAAAACACATCGAATAATTCTATATCTTTTAATATGCAGTAATAAAATGAATACTCAGACTCACTCGATCACTATTTCCACATACATAAAACGTCCCTGCTATAAGTAGAGTCGATTCCATGAAATGATTCTATTTCCAGAATCCTACGATATCCAAACACACCCAAAGCCCATTTTAAACAAAATCGTACTCACATGAGATGCCCAGTTAGCTTGCTCTCCCTTTATCATCTCGCTCGGTGTGTAATGGGTAACCCCCCATTACCCCTACATGCCACTACCCCTACAGCTTATAACAACATAGTTTACGGTCTGTTGCACTGTTAATCCACTGCCTGTTACCTATTCCACACAATGGACTAATCCACTTAAGAGACATAACAACACACAACTAAAAGGTTGAGAGAATGATTTTAATGAAAAGTGATCATCATTTGTCATCATCAAGATTTTAATAAGAATTAACAATAATTCGTCATCATGATTCTTTGATGGACATTAACAATTAATTGTTAACATTCAATGTTAACATAGTCATTTGTGTCAAGTGTTTCAGTCTATGAACATTTAGTGTTTCAATCTATCAGCTTAAGCAGATAGCCGACGGCGTCCAAGAACTGAAGAGGTGATTTCTGTCAAGCTCAAGCTGCTCCTTGAGTCTACACAGGCGATTGTCGATCTCCCTGAAGACTCGCTTTCTGCTTCTTGTCGCAGCACCAAAGTCTATTTGTGAAATCTTCACCCTCTCAGCATGTTCAATTCTCCTAATGACTTCTACAAATCTGTATATGTTCGGATGCCTGTGTGGAATTTCACGGTTCAGTCGGTTGTGAAAACATTCTAGATTGTTGTTTGTCCTCGGCCCAGTTGTCAGGTTGTGGTTCCACAGGGGAAGTAGAAATCTGGCTGTGTCGTCGACCCAGGTTGTCACGATGTAATCGTTGAAGTCGACTGCTCTTGGGACGTCTGGAGTGTCGTCCATGGCTTCTACCCACGTGTCCTGGACCGTGTCTTGAGGGAGTAGAGGTAGCCCAGCTGCTCTCCTGATCCACTTGGTGACTTCGGGGTTTTCTTTGTAGGCAACAGCCAGTCCAAGATGGATTGCTGCTAACTCGAAGTCTGTCTGGATACAGAATGGGACAAGCGGCCTGTTGAGTCTCCGCTGAACTTCATCCTTGAGGAGTCTGAAGAGTCTGGAGTAGGTCGTCGTCTGGCGGTCGGGAAGTAAGGCGAAGATGAGGGGATATGTGGTGGTCCCACGTCTGGCATGTATGATGTAGACTTGATTCCATAGTGCAGGGCAGGCAGTGAATGTTCCATCCATGTAGATGTTCTCGGCTGACTGCAAGGCCTGAATACTCTCTTGGGTGTCAAATGCCAGGATCTTGTCATCATCGCCGTCAGCAAACAGGAGGAATGGTCGACCATTTGCTGTCTGCGTCCAGGGATCTTGAAGGTCGACTTCTGATCTCGTCTGTGGTAAAACAAGAATCGTCTTCTGGCGGTGGCGGTACAGGGCGCTGCACATGGATGGAAAGGATGGCATCGTGCGTGTCTCATCATTGGTCAGGTTGGTGAGCTCGTCGTTGTAGATGGTGCGCATCTGTGTTGACTCCTCCCTGGCTCTCTTCCTCAGGTTGCTGACAAACCGGACCTTCTGACTATCCTCTGGTGGGTGATTATGTTCTGTCGTATTCCTTACAACATTGCCAACAGTTGTGACTCTTCCTCTGCATGTTGACTGAACACACTTCCAGTGTACACAAGACTGTCTCTCGACATTCTTAGTGTGAAGATAACCGTCAAATAGGACTTGGGGGCTACCTCTCCGCGACATAACAAACTCAACATTACGCAGACCAGCCATGTTGATGCCATGTTAGTTTGTTGTCAACAGCTATATACTATACCGAACTATCTCAATTTACTTTCTCGTCTCACCTTCTCATTTTCCTCGACTTCTCAATAATATTGTGTATCTTTTATCATGGCACTAAAACAACTTAATTTCAACATTTAACAACCTACACATTATCCAATTTGTAAAATTGTTCTACTCACTAGAGGTTTATCTTTCATCATGAAACTAAAACAACTTTTAGCTAATCCCAAATTTCCTTGACACAAAACACTAAAGAACAGTTTAATCCCTCCCTTGATCTCATCTGTATACTCTATGCACTAATCCCTCTTTGGGTCAGTTCATTATGCCAGACAGGTAAATGCCATGGGTTGTTTTAACTAATAGTAGGGGTACTGGGCTGTAGGGGTAGTGGCATGTAGGGGTTATGGTATTCTTGTCGCCTGGACGAGCAGTGCTGTTCTGCTGTAAATAACGCCCCCGGCCGCGTCATACCAAAAGACGTTAAAATATGGTACTTGTTGGTCCCTGCCTGGCGCTTGTAATGGGTACAACAAGAACTGGTCGGCTCAGAGTCAGTATAATGTGTCTGAGTGAGGTATTCATGCTTCACTGTTGGTATCTGAGTGGGCTAGCACTATAAAACCAGCTTACGTCTGGGCTAGTTCAAGCAACTGCACACACACATACACACGTATGCACGTCGTCATATGAGCGAAATATTCTCAAGCACGACGTTAAACCCAATTTCACCTCACCTCACCAAAAGAAATGACAGTCTGTTTCTAAACACATTTCTACATTTCCTCAAATATCATACATATAATAATACATATACACACACCTATATATGCAGACATACACAAAATAATGACAAAACATGGATTTCCCTCCTGTAGCTTTTGTGGATGTCCTTACATATGTATTGATGTACACAACCGAATTCCACCCTTGGGTAAAAACTAGTACTTTTGTTGGGTTGAGTCCTATCCGGGATTCGTACCCCCACTCTCACTGTTAGGCAAAAATACTAGAATCTGTAATTTACTGAGAAAGTGTCATCCAAACAATGCGTGAAGCCCATTTCTGGTGTTCCCCGCCGTGATATTGCTGGAATATTGCTCAAAGCGGCGAAAAACTAGACTCACTCACTCTTGATGATATTTTGACACAAACTTGCAAGGAAGATTTATAATAAGGTTGTTTCTAAGCCAGTTGCCAGAAAGTATGATGAGAGAGTGTAGTATGTATTGTTGCGTAAAATGACATGTTTGAACGATAGAAAGTTTGTGATCGCCATAATTGTTCTTCATAGCTATGTACAGTAGCATTCACACTTCTTCTCCATACATGTTTTGGAGGAAATATGCCTTGAGCAATATATTTGTCAGATAGACTTTTCAGATATTGATCACGTCAAACGGTGAATGGGACCCATGTGTAAACGATACGTCACAGCAGAGTTTATCACCGGGTCAATGGCTGTTCATCGGGAGTGTGTATATAAGGATGGACAGAGTCTGTTGTTGGTTAGAGAACTTCGGTTCGTCGGCTTGCAAACATGGACGTTCTGCAACTTGTATCCCGTCTCAATCGTGACACTGCTCTGCAGGCTGTGGGGACATCCGTGGCCCTGTACGTGGCGTACCGAGTGGTCAAACTCGTGGTCTGGTATCGGCGTTTCTTCAGCTTCTTCAACAACTGTCAGGGCGTCAAGGAGTTTAACTGGAGGTCTGGGAACCTGCATGTGGTGAGTCAGTTTACAGCATGTGTCGTGTCATTTTACTGCATATATCGAGCCATTTTACCGCATGTGTCGTGTCATTTTACTGCATATATCGAGCCATTTTACAGCATGTGTCGTGTCATTTTACTGCGTATATCGAGCCATTTTACTGCATGTGTCGTGTCATTTTACTCTATATTTTGAGTCTCTACTGCATTTGTTAAGTCACTTTACTGCATGTGTTAAGTCACTTTACTGCATGTGGGGAGTTACTTCTCTGCATGTGGTGGGTCGCTTTACTGCATGTGTTGAGTCCCTTTACTGAATGTGTCGAGTCCCTTTACTGCATGTGTCGAGTCCCTTTACTGCATGTGTTGAGTCCCTTTACTGCATGATCAGTCACTTTACTGCATATGTCGAGTCCCTAAATATTCTCAAAACTAATTGATGTCTGTGAATATGTAAACAACGGGAAATATTCATTTAAAGTGATTTATGTAAGTTTGATTGTTTGGTTGGTTGGCGGCGGTCTGTAAATAATCGAGTCTGGACCAGACAATCATGTGATCAAAATCATGAGCACCTATCTACGCAGTTGGGATATGTTTGAAATATACGGACATAAAATAACCGCAACAAACCCCTTCCGCATCCGTAATAAAGACATGTTTAACATTTGTTAGATGGGACCTAGTCATATGTCAGGAATGATGCCCTGGATATATGTCATCATGTCACAGGGTTCCACATCTGTATCCATGTCCCCGAGTACACTATAATGATCAAACTTAGTCTCTTACATTTAGTACCTAAGCAATGCCCTGTGGGATTTTGCAGGTTATCTATTGTGAGTTGGTTACTAATAGTAATTATTCTATCATGGCTACGTGAAATACTCGAATTTGATTGGACAATCAATACAATTAGACAACTGGATTGAAAATGCGTCTGATTTCATGACCGCTTCACTGCGCACATATACAACACTGCCGCATCAGCTTTTATCAACCAACATGACTAATATCAACACAACAGACGTGATGGAAATGCTAATAAAACATGTTAAAAAACATATACAATTATATGATATTTTTTTTCCTCCACAGTTATTAGGCAACGTCACTATCATATTACCTTCTATTATAAACATATTCAAACTCAATTACAATTGTACAGCCCCAAACATAGCCAAACAATATCTAACTTATAAATCAGAAAGCCTTATAGAAATACATCCCTGTTTATACAAAAAATTACAGTAAAACGTTCGTAATATTGGCATACCTGGGAAACGGTATATTTGTTTCCTTTTTGAATGGCGTACACAACATGAGATATCCAGTAAGTTTGAAACACTATATTTGCGTCACACCTTCGACACTTTTATGAGGAAATTCGCAAGATAACGCTAAGGCGAAACACCAAATTTATGCCACGCATACTCTATCATGTCCCGTTGCATCGTTCAAAAAATACATGTCAAAAATTGAACCACCAGAATTCTGCTTTCTGCCAGGTTTCCCCGCAAGGCTGTTACTGCGCGTCCGGTTTCAAATGAAATTTAGATTCTATCAATTCGGTCTAACATTCATCTAATTTCCAAACAGGTTTATCTCCTAAATAACTGAAGGTCAAAAGTTGGAAGATTTGTTTTCTTCTTGAAAGATATTTAAGGCTCAGATTTGAAATGTTGGGTTGTCCAATTATTTTTGTAGATTTATAAACATGCTGGATATAGTGTTAGGTGTTTCTTATTTCTTAATACCTTTGTCCTCGAGGTGGTGATTTTTATGGAGAAGCATGTACAATGTGAATGACCCCCCTAAAATTTATGTATAAAATCAGTGACCCCCCTGCATGTCATGTACAAAATCGAGTCTCCTAGACTAACGCTTAGTCTGTGAATATATATATCATATATACTGAGTCAAAAAAGAAACTTCACTTTCTTTCTTCAGGGCACTATAAAAGAACAAGAGCCGGTAAGATGGTTAAATTGTTATTATTTCATTGCTGAGATCTGTGTGACGTACTCGATACACTGACAGTGCCATAATCAGTTCCATTAGGCTACACCGCCGTTCCAAAACATGGGTATACAGAATGTCAAGTCACAAGAATAAAAATGCGAAATTTCTCAGTTCAATATCGTGTATGGCCGCCCCGCGCATGCACCACTGCCAAACACCGTCTCCTTATCGACTGCCTGATGCTTGTGAACACGTGGTTGGGGATTCTGCGCCATTGCTCTTGCAGCGCCAAGTTCCTGCAAATTCTGAGGTTGGTTCCTAAGACCACGAAGCCTTCTCCCAAGTGCATCCCAAACGTGCTCTATTGGATTAAGGTCAGGGGACCTCGATGGCCAGTCCATGACGTTGATTCCAGCGTTTTGAAGGAAATTTCGTGTCCACATCGCGGTATGCGGCCGAGCATTATCATGCTGGAACTGTAGACCTGGGCCATAAGCCGCCATGAAAGGAACGAGTTCAGGGGTGAGCACCTGGTTGCGGTAAGCAGCAGCTGTGAGGTTTCCACGGATGACCAGAAGTCGGGAACGGTTGTTCCCACAGAAAGCACCCCACACCATGCAACTTCCGCCCCCGAATCTGTAGACTTCCTGTACACAACATTGGGCATACCGTTCACGACGTCGTCTCCAGACTCTATGCCTGCCGTCCGCGAATCTGAGGGTAAACCTGGATTCATCGCTAAAGACGACTCGATTCCAGTCTCTCTGGGTCCATCGGAGGTGACGCTGGGCCCACAGCAGACGTTGACGTTGATGAAACGGCGTCAATATTGCCCCCACGATATGGACGTCGAGAATGGAGATTGGCAGCCCGCCACCGATTTCGAATGGTCTATGAGGACAGTCGACCTCTAAACATCTCAGCCCTGGTTCGTGTAGCCGGCAGAAATCTGTCACGTAGGTGACGTAGGACGATTTGACGGTCTTCTGCTCGTGACGTCACACGTGGACGACCCGACCTTGGGCGATCAGAAGTGGTGCCAGTTTGTTGTAAACGACCTCGCAAGTCATACACAGTACGACGGCTGCATCCCATTGCTCTTGCAACGTCAATAACTGATCTTCCCGCTTGCAACATGCCAACGGCACGTTCACGTTGCACATTTGACAATCGTGGCATTTCAAGTACCGTTAGAACTGTGGTTTAGAAGTGTTTTTTTCAATTCTTGAGGCCAATGCAAACACGTGCATATGAAGAAAACTGATTTGGCACTAACGTCATTTGCACGACGAATGGATGGGTTTGAGTGGGTTTTGTTAACGTTTTTCCAGAGTCGAAAGATGGGGATCCCATTTCGGATACATAGATGTATCATCAGAGAAAAAATATTCATTATTTTTCAAATTACATTTTGTGAAGTTTCTTTTTTTGACTCAGTATATAAATATATAATTTTGATTATAACAAATAAACCCATTTAAATTGAAATGGAGCCCCAGGGAGACCAGAGATCCTGAACCTTGGGAAATCTAGACTTGCTTCATTTACGGCTTTAGCACTGCAGGGAGGGATAGGCTGTAAGGAAATTATATGGTTTAGGGACTGTGAAGTAGACTACTGGCGTTGTACGTTACTGTGTATGACCGTTATAAAAGCTGTCGGGACAGGGGCGGTATCGTCGCTTTAGTGATTGCCACGAGTCTCCTTAATCAGGTGCATGGATGTGTTTCAGCTCCCCCAGGACTTCGAGAAACGTGCCGAAGTGGAGCAGGAATGGATGAAGAGATTCCCCAAGTACTACCGGCTCTGGGTAGGGCCTCTTAATCCAGTCATCAGGGTCTACCACCCAGATACCATCAGACCCATCATCAAGTCCACAGGTAATCAGAAAAGAAAATAACTAGTCTGGGTGCATTGAAATAGGTTCTAACTGTATCTGAAACGATATCAACTTCATTTAAGCATATGCCTCTGGACAACAAGACCCACAAATCTTGGTCAAACTTTCGCAATAGAAGTTTACAAACAATTGTAAATGTGTCTCGCTCAACACTGAAAGAAATGTTTCAATATGTGTACATTGATTTCAAAATCAGTACAGAAGGTTTGACCCTTTCTTTGCATTTTCACAGAGCCAAAGCCAAGGGGATTTGGGGCCCAATATGAAACAGTAGTGCCCTGGCTCGGGGAGGGTCTCCTGATCGCTGGGGGACAACGCTGGTACCGAGCTCGTCGACTCCTTACCCCCGCCTTCCACTTCGACATCCTTAAACCCTACGTCGAAGTCTCCAACAACGCTATTGACACTATGATGGTAAGAAGCTTACATGCCTTCAACAATGTCACCATGATACATTCAGTGTTGCAATTGTTAGTTTAAGGTAAAATCGCAGGTTTACTTACCATTTATGAACGGCTCCTAAACTTTGGCATTCCTTAATATGTAGGGGGTATCTTCATTCTGGATGTCAATATTTACTTGAGCCTATCAGGTTCCCTCTTAAAGTTTCCGGTTAAGAATGACGATACAATTGGAACACCGTTAATAAGTCAAATCACATGAAATTGACAGCCTCTACCTTAAATTGGACATCAAGTTCGGTTTAAGATCTCCATCTATGTGTTTGAGTTACATGTAGCCCTCTCAGTTCTCGATTGGCTGAGCAAAGCATTAATTTTGTGGAATTTTGTGATTTCAACTATTCTGGTGTGTGTCGTCTTTTATTGACAGAGGGTAATTCAGCCCTGATTAAAAACGTTTTACAAATTGAGCCAATATTTCTGGGAAGTATACATGTGGCAGTGTTTTAATGTGAACGGCGTGTATATGTTTTTACAATCATCTGAGTGTACATGCAGTTTACATGTGTCTTAATTTCAACGTGTCATGCCGCACTATGTTCAGTGTTGCCTGATCAGCTTTAAAGGCCTTACTAATTTAAGCATTTACAAAAACCTTCCTAGGCACCTGGTGTGTGTGTGTGTGTGTGTGTGTGTGTGTGTGTGTGTGTGTGTGTGTGAGCGCATGATCAGATTGGTTTTCGAAGATGTGGACACCTTACAACTTCATCACTTCAGCATTCCCTCACACTTATAGGTCGTGAAATTGCCGTTAAAGTTGACTCACTCATTCAATAAAACCTTCACCAATAAACTTTTATTTAACAGGCTAAGATTGACAATCACATCAAGGAAGGCACCAGCTTTGAGTTGTCCAACATGATCAGTCTGTGTACATTTGATATCCTGTTGAGATGCGCCATGTCGGTCAAGGAAAACATTCAGCAACATGGGTGAGTACGGGAAATTTGAAATATTACAACATGAGTGAATATGACACCATGTGTGGGTACGGGGAATTTGTTATATGACAACAATGGTGAGTATGGGGAATTTCATATCTGACAACATGGGTGAGTGCGGGGACTTTGATATATGACAACATGGATCAGTACGAGGAATTTGATAAATGATAACATGGGTAAGTACGAGGAATTTGATATATGATAACATGGGTGAGTACGGGGAATTTGATTATGAAAAGCGGGGTGAATACGGGGAATTTGATATATGATAACATGGGTAAGTACGAGGAATTAGATTAATACAACATGGGTGAGTACGGGGAATTTGATATATGACAACATGGGTGAGTACGAGGAATTTGATAAATGATAATATGGGTGAGTAAGAGGAATTAGACTATTACAACATGGGTGAGTACGGGCTATTTGATATATGATAACATGGGTGAGTACGGGGAATTTGATGAATAATAACATGGGTGAGTACGGGGAATTTGATATATGACAACAGTAGAGATGGGAGTAGCCAGGCAGGTAGAAACAGGGGTGAGTACGGGAAACAGACCGACTTCAGCGCAGATGAGAAAGTGTAACAGGGCTGTGTACGGGGGGAGTCTGAGAGCCAGAAACAATGGTGAACGCGGGACATGGTTTCAGTTACATCTAGTTACAGGCAATCTTCAGTTCTACACACAGCATGTACGATCAATATTGTTTTAAAGAAAGACTTATCAATTAATATGCATACTTTTTTTTCTTTCAGGCAAACACATCCGTATGTAAGCGCAGTGAATGACTTGCTCACCCTGGCTACAATCCGATACTTGTAAGTTGCTACAATCCGAAACTTGTAAGTTTCGGGAGTTTTTGTTTAGTTTATTTTGGTGTTGTTTTTGTTGTATTGGGGGTTTTTTTTGTTTTTTTGTTGACATTAATTATTATTGTTTATATACTTACTAATTTACTTATTTAATCGGGGGTGCCGATATTTGAGTGCTACTAAACTGTAATATTGAGTTGTATTTTAATAAGATCCATTCACTCACGCTCAACCTGATTCCGACTGCTACTTGTTTAATCCCCTTAATCTTCCAATCTTGTTTCGTACTTTCGCGTTGATTAGTTAAAAAGGCAAATATAAGTTGTTAGACAATAACAGAATATTATTGAATGCAATGGATTTCTTGAATTCATTAAATGGATGCATCAGGCGCGAGAATGATTGAAGACTTTTCTTTTTCAGCAACCAACTGTACTTCTTTGACTTCATCTTTTACAACACGTCCAAGGGGAAGAAGTTTAAGGAGCGTTGTGACTTTGTACATAGCTGGGCGGAAGGCATCATCGACAAGAGGCGACAGGATTTGGTCAGTGTTTAACGTTCAACAATCTTTACAACATAGTTCACAGTAATGCAGAGAATAGGTCCTATGACTTACCGTGCATGTGAAGAGAGAGTGAATGAGTGAGTTTGGTTTTACGCCGCTTTTGCAATATTACGGCAATATCACGGCGGGGGACACCAGAAATAGGCTTCACGCATTGTACCCATGTGGGGAATTGAACCCGGGTCTTCGGCTGGACGAGCGAACGGTTTAAGCACTAGGCTACCCCACCGCCCCTATTAACAGAAAGACTGGAAGCAAACATATTTTCTGTATAAAACATACGTGGGTCATGGAAGCCACAAATAACTTTTAATCATAGAAGGCCCCTTTCAATATAACGGTATTGCATGTGTTAATTCCGTGTAATATAGTCCCTTAAACTTCGCTCATACGTCAACCCCAAATCAAATGTACGAGGAGCTCGGCAGGTAGAGATAATTCAAAGGAAAGTAATGCACACATGTAGTTGGCGAATTTGCCAAATATTGGTACACATACAAGTCTTATTTCATATTAATCTTTTAGCGTTAAACCATTTTGTACCCAAACACGCTGTGGTAAGATAGCTAGACTTATCCTGGTTAATCGAAAAACATTTTCTGAAAATACGGCATTTCAATAATGTACCCACAAAAAAACTGTGAGAATATTTCGAAAATGAACTTTTCACATGCCTGAATATATACATAGTATTTTAGTTTTTATACATGGAACTTATTTTGTGTGTATCTTGCGACAGGTAAGATGTTGCAATGGGTTATATTCTAATACTGAGTACATATGCTGGGATGTTTATTTTGTTTTCTAAACTTTGAGATATTGTAGTGTATGTAACATTATACCTTTGAATAGCATTGCCCTGTGTTTATGATCTAACTGTGTATATACAGGAGAGAGATGGTCCCCCCCAAGGCCCGCCACCTGGACTTCCTTGACGTCCTGCTCAGTGCCAAGGATGCTGATGGCAAGGGTCTCACCCCGCTAGAGGTCAGGAATGAAGTCGACACGTTTCTATTTGCAGGTATGCCGACTAAACATATCGCTGTTTACCGGGATAACCATCCTTTATTGATCGTTGGAACATGTCTCTGTCATTACACATGCATGCACTGCGAAATCATAATGAAGGAATAATAATGTTGTAATGGAAAGGTTACATGCAAAAAAGATGAGAAAATTGCAGAAGGTTTTCCGGACTCCACTTCGGAATGTATAGTATTATGATCTACAGACACCTCCTCAGAATGGACATAAGCACTACTTTATTTGACTCAAACATGGCCATGGTTGTTGATCTTAAACAGCAATGGTATTGTCATCTGACAATACGCAAAATTGATGCAATCACCCATATAGATTAAACATAGTTGGCCTGGTCCTAGATTTATAAGTGTTCTATCGCTCATTCTCGATTAAATTTATTCTTAAGGTTGAGTGTATTTCCATCTCACAATGTACCGGTGGGGTAGCCTAGTGGTTAAGGCGTTCGCTAGTCAGGCCAAAAACCCGGGTACGATGCGTGCAGCCCATTTGTGGCTGCCCCCACCGCAATATTGTAGTAATATTTTTAAAGTGGATAAGCTAAAACTCTCACCCCCCTCCATCTCACAAACATTAGTAAATCCTAATCTTAATAAATGTATTCTTACTTGGTCATGGAAATGCGACATTGTACAGAGATTCCGATCACATTATGTGAACACAGACGGAATTTTTCACTTGCATTTGCTGCAATTTCCACATGGTCATTGTCATGGTGTTATCTACAAGTACATGAGAGATAGTCCACAAGACATCGACCGAAAGTATGTCCCCGTTCACATCTGGTCAAAGCATGACTATAAATGTTTTCAGGAAACGTTAACCTCTGACATCACCAATAATATCTAAAAAGAGGCACAACGAGCATACATCTGTAGCTAATATCAACAATCCTTCACCACAGAAACTGATTTATCGACAAATCTTGTGACCCTGGACATGGACCAGTTATGTGAAGGATGTGTTGCTTCTCCGCAGGACTTTTATTTCAAGTGGATGTTTTGATCTGCGTTTCTTTTTTGTGAAGGTCACGACACAACAGCCAGTGCGATCTCATGGACGCTGTTTACCATGGCCTCCAAACCCAAATTCCAGACCAGGGTCCAGGAGGAAGTGGACACCTTGCTGGAAGGAAGAGAATCCAAGCACATCAAATGGTAGGGCACAGCACTGGTTCGGGTACATGTTGTAGGGGGAATCACATAGCAGAGCAAATCGCGTGGTATGGCAATCATCGGGGAAATTAATTCTGCTGGTCGGGAACCCCACTTATTATTGTCAGGGCACTTTACCTGGTCAATTACATCACCTGTACGATACATACCCTGGTATGGCACATAACCTGGTCGATTACATCACCTGCACGATACATACCCTGGTATGGCAGTTGACCTGGACAATCACATCACCTGTACAATACATACCCTGGTATGGCAGGTAACCTGGTCAATCACATCACCTGTACAGTACATACCCTGGTATGGCAGGTGACCTGGTCAATCACATCACCTGTACAATACATACCATGGTATGGCAGGTAACCTGGTCAATCACATCACCTGTACAATACATACTCTGGTATGGCAGGTAACCTGGTCAATCACATCACCTGTACAATACATACCCTGGTATGGCAGGTAACCTGGTCAATCACATCACCTGTACAATACATACTCTGGTATGGCAGGTAACCTGGTCAATCACATCACCTGTACAATACATACCATGGTATGGCAGGTAACCTGGTCAATCACATCACCTGTACAATACATACTCTGGTATGGCAGGTAACCTGGTCAATCACATCACCTGTACAATACATACTCTGGTATCGCAGGTGACCTGATATGATATGGTATACATACCCTTACACATGGTTGGGCCTGTCAATTGGTAAAGCACATCACCTGTTCCGGTAGTACTAATTCCATGGACGGGTACATCACACGGCAGAGCACATCACCTTGTAGGACTTATCATGTAGTAGGGAGTCAAGCGTGAAAATTTATTAGGTCAAGAACCAATACATTTCAACTCAATGAAATATGTGCCTGTGCACATGGCGAGGTACATATATAGATAGCAATCATCGTGAGGATATAGGTATGCAACATATCACAAAAATTCAACTTTGTTTCTTTCATTTAAGATATAATAAATACATGTCGCAGCTTTAAATACTTCAAAATTGTTTTCACATCTTAACAAGTTGATAAGCATAAACATAATTATCATTTCCAATAGGGTATTATTTAAATATTGATAACGTTACGGTATTTTTCAATATTTTGGACAAATCAAGAGTACGTGGCACTCATCTTAGGAGAAATTAGAGAAGAGTAGGAGAAATTGCCAGAAAAAAGTGAGTGAGTGAGTATGGTTTCACGCAGCTTTTAGGCCCGGGTTCGATTTCTACACGTGGGCACAATGTGTGAAGCCCATTTCTGGTGTCCCCCGCCGTGATATTGCTGGAATATTGCTAAAAGCGGCGTAAAACTAAACTCGCTCAGTCAGCCTACATATTAATATCCTAGTGTTTTATCCTGGCCAATCGTGGTATTGTAACGCTTAGTGCAAAAACCTACAAGGCAATTTTACAGCTGCGTAGTACCTGTTTTATAATCATTATATATATGTATTACAGAATTTCTTTTATCTACTGCAATGTGCATGGGGTTTTTTTTAAAATATGGTTTATCCTACTTCTAAGCATCCTCATAACTCCAACAGGAGTGGCTCATTTTATATTACGTTATTTCATAGCATCTTATATGTAAATTGAGGCGAGACGTTAATAAACTATGCGTCTGTTAACATGTTTGACTTTATATTTGGAGAAGTTTGACTACTGGAAGGTAATGAACCACGTATATGTTTTAGGGATGACATCCACAAGATGGAATATCTGGCCCGGGTTCTGAAGGAAGGGATGAGGTTACACTCGCCAGTCCCGTTCGTCAGTCGGAGACTAGAACATCCCATGGAGCTGGACGGGAAGGTCTTTCCAGTAGGAACAATGGTCGCACTGGGCATATGGAATGTTCATCACAACCCAGACTCGTGGGAGAAGCCGGATGTGTTTGACCCCGACCGTTTCCTGCCTGAGAACATCCAGAAGCAGAACACCTACTCATACATCCCCCTTCTCTGCTGGCCCACGGTAATACTACTTACCTTGCCTCACACATAAATGTCGTTTTCTGATTGGCTGAGCGCTCTTCTATTATTTTCAATGTACCCCGCTTACAAGCGAGTAACATTCTCTATGTACCCCGCTGGGAATGAGGACTCATTTGGAACTTCGTAGTAGTAAGTCTTTATCTCGATCAACATTGAATCACGTATGATGTACGGAAATTACCGATTTTTTGGGAATGCAAATCGATGGAAGGGGAGATAACTCTAAATTTGTTTTTCTTGTTGTCTGGTACTCCATGCTATGATCGATACCCGTGCTTCAAATGGTTCAAAATTACCATTGAGGTGTTCGGTAACATAAATACGTTGTTCACTGGTCCTTCGGGCTCAGGGAACATATACAAACATCGAGGGTACATCTACCCATGCCCTTCTCGAGACCAGTGAACAACTTATAATGTCTGTCCAGCCAGTCTGTTTATTGTGTTAGGTTAAACTACAGCTGGGATTGTTGTGTCAAACCTAGGTTCCGACACTCACTCTGCACCCGTGAAGCTCCGCGTTAGAATTGATCTTCTGTAACCCATGCTTGTCGTAATAGGCGACTAACGGGATCGGGTGGTCAAACTCGTTGACTTGGTTGACACATGTCATCGTGTCCAAATTGCGTAGACTGATGTTCATGCTGTTGATCACTGGATTGTCTGGTCCAGACTCGATTAATTACAGAATTAATGTTGTTTTCATCACGAACCCTGCATGTTGTAGTGTACAATCCCGAGTAGTGTGAGTAGAAAAATGACGAATATATACATTGTTATCATATTTTCAATCTTTCGTTCTTCGAAATCTGTTTGTGATTCTAAATTGTAGTTTATTACAGAAGCACTAGACACTATACATCCAAACTGAGAACAGGACTGATGTTTAGTCAGGACTCGCATAAATACTTCTAGACTGTCCTGTTTTGTAAAATATATTTTCGTTTTTTTAAAATCGGACCAAAAATACGTCTATTCGGGACGCAAATGTACAACATTTCAAACATTATAGGGTTCATTTCGTTGCAAATTGATTTCTTGCTCTCAGTCTTCATTGAACCTTCTCTGATGTTCCGGGCCGAGATATTGTTGAAATATTGATTAAAGCAGCGTAAAACCATACTCACTTGACTGAACCAATTGCCTTCCACAGAAAATCACTCCGACCCAGATTAAATCTTACCGTTGCTAGAATGGGATAATATGGACAGGTTCGATATTTGCTTTTATTACACATTTCAGTTGCAAGAAAAATTCTTCCCTTCTTTTCCCCTTTATCTATATATCCCTCGCGAGAGTATGTGAGAACATGGGAGAATGTGTTATTTATTGTTCATATATGTTCTCTTCAGAAACTGCATTGGGCAACATTTCGCTCAGAACGAAGAAAAGGTCATAATAGGGAGAATTCTCCAGAGGTATGTTTTCTTAAATAATTTGTTACATGTAATTTCAGTCCCTGTAACATTAAAAACAAATATATTTCCTGCTTTGAAATACAATTTACAAACTGCATACAACCAACAAATTCAAAAGATCTCTTTTTGTTATTACCACGTCTGAGAAAGCTGAAGTCAGTTCTTACTAAATATATATGTTCTAGTTTTCATTGCTAATGCTAAAAAAAAAGTTCAAGAATGTTTTGCTTTTCAGATACAAGTTAGAGGTAGATACAAGCTACAAGGTTGGGAGAAGGTTTGCTGGCGTGATGAAGTCCACTGAAGGTCTGTGGGTGTACGCCAAACACAGAAACTGAACATTCCAGCAGAAGGTGGACATTCCGGTCTCATGAAAACAATGATGACTGATGCTGATCTACACAGATATATTCCACTTGATTGTTTAGCATTGATGATAGTAGATTACACACTGTTTTGTACCCCAGGAAAACTACGATTATATGATTGGTTGATTGTTTGACGCAATACCAGCAATACCAGACTAACTCTATTCATATAAATTATATACCTTTCGGAATTAAGTATTGATGCTGATGTGATCTTGCAAGAATCCTTCCCAGATATATTTGGTAGATTTAAACGTACATCGTATCCAATAGACCATCATGTATTGAGTCCCATTTGCTTCCACTTTCTTTATCCACTTAAGTGACACTGTCCTTACATTCCCAGGTCAACTGACTCTTGTATTATGCACAAGTGATGTCTTTTGGTCATGTTACAGCCATTGGTGCAAGCGGATATATAAAGGTGTGCGCAACACAAGGCTCGCAGTGATTGCACCTGTTCAAGTTTATTCAGATAAAGTTATTGTCCAAGATACAAAACTTTAAAATAGGTAGTTTTCAAAAATGGATTTCACTTGTACACAAGTTTGTCTGATAAGTACACAGAACATTATCTTTGTTTATTATTCATATTAGAAAATATAGAATTTCCTAAGCACTATTTCGATTTGATTCCCACAACTCGTTTGACTGAAGCAGGAATATACATAAGACTTTAGTAGTTAATGTAATCGCGATCTTATAGACGGGGAATATCGCTTCTCCTTCACATGCTGTACATATGTTAATCTAAAACTTGCATGTTTCAAAAACACATCTATGTAAATCCAAAACTTGTTATGATTCGCATTTGAGTAGTTGGTAACAGTAGAAGCAAGAATTCTTCTTTATTCTGTCATGATAGTTATTGTGTTGTTGTATGTTCGCAAGAGGGACACGGGTTCAGGTCCGGTATAACAATCTGTACCGAAAAGACACATCAAAATAATAATTTCGTTGTGGTCTTTGTAATCCCTGCATTCTGACTAGCTAAAGTGGTCACGTGTTATTTTAAGTCACGCCCACCAAATCGGACTACTTTCCCCACTACAGATTGTCGGAGAATCCCATCTATTATTTGTGAACAGGATATTTTACCTATGTCACACATACTGAGGATGGTTCAAGCCACCTTTCGATACCAGCGGGGTTCGCAGGTCTAATCGCATGTTTTTCTTGTGCTCGCCTGAATGAAACATGGTTTCTATTCCTATTATTTGTCCCGGCTCGTTACAGTCAGACTGGTGTAGTTCTCGCTTCTTGACCCGTGAAGGTCCGGGTTAGAATGAACCTTCAGTAACCCATGCTTGTCGTAACTGGCGACTAACGGGATCGGGTGGTAAGACTCGCTGGCTTGGTTGACACATGTCATCGGTTCCTAATTGCGCAGATCGATGCTCATGCTGTTGATCGCTGGATCAACAGACCGCTGCCATATAGCTGGAATACTGCTGAGTGCGGCGTAAAACTAAACTCACTCACTCTCGCTTCTTACCGTGAATAACAGGTGCTGTGAATTTATGTTTTGATGCAACTCTCCTTAACATTTGGCTACTGAATTTGTGGGCGTGTCATTTTCTGTGCATTAATGGAACAATCACCACGCCACAGTATGTATTCTGTCACTTGGTATGTTTATCTGTCACCTGGTATGTTTTTACTATTTTGTATGAAACTCTTGTTGATATCATATGTTTAGTTTTCCACAGTGAATTTTTACATAACATTGTAAAGGAGTTGTCATCCATAAATGTATTTCCTTTACTGTACCCATATACATTTCCCCAGTATTTTCAGTTAACATTGTTTTTTAACGGAATGTGTCCATATATATCCATCATGCCGCACACGTTATGGTATGTATATATTTTATACAAGTGCTTCCTAAATGTTTTTAAACTTGCCTGTAGCCTCACAGTTTCTTATGAATAAATTATCTACAAATGTTTATGAGTTAGATCCATGATTATTGGCACGTTCTATATGAATGGGAGCGGATGGCCATGTTCGTTGATGTCTATGGGTAGGTCCATGACTTCTTTGAATGGCATTTTAGAAGTTGGGAAGTACAATATTGAAAACCCTTATGGATAACAACTTTTATCGTGAGTTTGACGTCCATAAAGTTTGTCAATACCGTTTGTAAATAAGGTCCATGACTCTTCATCGGTTTGAGGACCAACTCTGTTGTGACGTGGCTGTGTATCCTCTGGAATGGACCGCGAGTACTAATGCTCATACTATTGACCACAGGTTATCTATTCAGGTGTTGTTGATTAACATGAGGTCGTGGTCCGACAGATAGGATTGATGCCCAGTGTGACCCAGTGTCATTTAGCTGTCTGTTTCGTGAGAGGCAGCTTAAGTGAATCATAAGAAACCGTGTCCTGAATCATTTATCAAACGTGTTATTCAATAGCTAATTCTTTTATATTGACTCGCATGAGGTGTTTGGAACTTGCCGTATACCGATAACACTGTACCCCAGCGTCGAGAATTTCAGAGAACAAAGTGTTTCTCACATCATGAACGCTATCGACAAGTTAATGACTCATTTTGACCATAGATTTGATTTGGAATTGGACGAAAAAGTCAAAAGGATGGTTGGGAAAGAAATAGAGTTGAGTTGAGTTGAGTTGGGTTTTGCGTCACATCGGCATTATTCCAGCCATATAGTGACGAAAACAAGTTTGCATTAATAAACATTGTAAGTACATACTCGGAATGAGTTTTATTTCAAAAACATATATTCATTACATTGTCATTTAAAAGTAGAAAAAAGTCATAACACCAAATTTATAGGCAGGCAATTTGTTAGTCACATTTCACAGTTACAATTTATGATAGCCACATTTCACAGTTACAGTTTATATATATAGAAGATTTCTGAAGTGAATATGTGATGACAGAGATGAACGTCTGAACACAGTAAAGTGAGCAGTTTCATTCAGGAGCAATAAAATCAAATACTAAAGTATTATCTGGTTTAAAGGTCAAGCAACATCGGGATGATATAAGACTAAGCATAACCATACTCAATCTTCCCGAGAGAGTGTTAATGAAGACGTGACAAGCAAGGTGAAGGCTCTTTTACGAGATGGACTTGAGAGCTATCGAGGCTGACCGGGCAGACCGGAGGGAGGCGAGCCGTTCACGTTTGTTGCGACCAAAACTGGGATACGACCAGAACTGGGATAACTAATATGGAGAATTATACGTCTTACTGTCAACTATGTATTTAATCGACAAACAATTATTAAGATCAAAATCAGCTGCACAACTCGTGTCCTTTATTTTAACTACTGATCGCAAAAAATGCCAATGGTAGCGCTCCATAGTCGATGTCCGCCATAATAGCTAAATATAGCAGCGCAGAAAATGTAGAAACGTGAAACTGAAACGAAATAGAATTCATTTTCATACGCCTTACTGTAATTACTCTACTAGCTTAAAAATAAGTGAGCGACCAATTAATATTCTTGGTTGTGGATGCTGAATTTAGGTGTCAGGTGTTTTTCATTCATTTTTTATTCATAATGATTCATTCATTCCCAGAAATGGTTACTGCTCAACTTGAAATATGACTTTCTTGCAATATCTAATGATATTTTAAAATATAGCTAATTATTCCTTTTAACAATATATGTTTATGCTCACAAATAGAACCAGAAAATATATGATGTGAATGGTATTGGATTTTGATTTTATAGTTTAATAATTCTGCTAATATGTGTAAAAATACAGTAAGTTGTCTCTAAATATCGGCAAGCCTGGCCATTTTTGCACAGTGTTTTATGTAATAATACAGTAAATAGTTTCTTTTTAAAAATAACGGGGAATAAAAGAAAATTTAATTATGTCTTAATTATTTTTTTAATGATGTTACATCCATTCTTGATGGGTATGTATGTATAACAATTCAAGTTTGTTTTGGGGATTTAAGTTATTTGTGTTATGCCATTTGTGAGAGTATATAAGAGATTGGTATGTTGCTTGGTCATACTTTTCAGAGAATATTTCTTATGAAATACTCGAAAAATATACAGGTTCATGTACACATTCATGACACAGTAAAAAGAGTGGTGATCTATTATTTATAATGGTAGGGTGTATTCAGTAACACGCCATCACACATAATACTATGCTGATAATGCTGAGTGAAAGGTCCAGTTAAAGTTCTCATCCCCAAATGTTCACATGGCCCCCTAAGCAGTTAGTGGCTCCCTATTTTTATAACATGTTTAGCCTCCATGTAATGTTGTGTTAATATTACTGCTATTAGCATATAAGATTTGCCAGTAATGATCATTTAAAGCTTTCATCATTATTGTGTACATGGAAGCTGTTTGTAACAGACACCTGACATACAAGGCATAATTACTCAGAATGAAAAAAAGTGGGAGAGTTTGTGCCCCATCTCAGAAGGCTATAGTTATAACTTTGAAGAAAAATGATGGTGTAGAAATTATCCAAAATTTTTTCTTTAATGTTCCTTTGAAAATCCCCTTCCTGGTCAGCTTGATATAAATGGGAAATTCACTGAGCCCTTCATAGCAGCTTGAACTTGTTATTCCATGCATTGTCATCAATAACATTATATTTGCTGAACTAATTAGCAGTTAGAGTTGTCCCCCCTTCACAATTTGCTTGAAAGGGTCATCTGCTCATTGTGTTAGAAGGCCAAGCAGCTGAAGCTTCTTTGATGACATATTGTTACTGAGATGAAACTGTCAAGGTAAATGATGCCTTCATATTTACTTTTTTGTGTGTAATTTTCCCCAGAAACCAATGCTACCTGATGTGGATATAGTTGTCAGGCTCAATGACTTAGTCATTGTTTAGAATCAAGTCTGAATGATTGCATGTGTGGCTGCTTATGATCTCAATAACTGGATTGTCTGGTACAAACTCAGTTATTTACAGATATCATGTAGCTAGAATATTGTGTAGCAACAAACAACAAACAAGCAAAAACAATTTATGCCAGCTTTGGATTGGGGAATTGTGTGATAAATGTAGTCAAGGAAATTAAAACATGCAATATTGCCCCACTACTTTTAGATTTTGCCCATAAGTATGAAGTATAAGAACCCAAAAGAAAATAATAAATTCCCCTTAAAATATAGATTTTAAACTTGTTCCACTTCAAATACATTTGGTTGAGGGAATATAAGTAATACTATTAAACAAATCTCTTAAAATTAGTACTGTAGATCAGCCCAGTGTGCTCATAAATATGTAGTGTGATTTGCTATGAGCAGCCAAAATGAAATCAGAAGATTCCATTGATTGTAATTTTATGGTGTTATCCCTCTTCGGGTTGAATCTGTATGTATTATACTAATATTGTACAGATTCTCTGAAAATAAGAGATATTGTCCTGTTCAAGATTCAGCCCACAATTTTTAAATGTCAGATTATTCTGTTAGTATTAGACTTAGGAGACATTATCCCTCTCCTGGTCAAAGGCATACCAGGATTAAATCAAGTTAACTCAACTCTCTTAAAGTTGTACTAATTAATGGCCTATTTGCTTTCATAGTCTGCTTTCTACATGTCTGAAATATGATCTACTATCATCATATTTTAAAGTTGTTTTCCTTTATCTAATTAAGGACATATGAATAGTATAAAATAGTTATAAAAATCTCTAAACATTGGCAATATTGACCTGTTGCATATAGACTCTGTTTCACAAGTTTCACTTATGACTAAATACTATCAACAGCCATGAGGAATCTTTAGATTCGATAACTGTAATTTTCAACTTTACTCAAGCAGATATTGTCACAAGGAATAAGAACGCCATAATAACTTTACCAGATAGATATAACATGAACCTAACAGTTTACACACTCACACCCATTCAGCTTGAGTCAAATAACTATCACCCTTCAGTTTACACACTCACACCCATTCAGCTTGAGTCAAATAACTATCGCCCTTCAAGGGCATCACGCACAGCACACAGTTTAGACACAAATCAAACATTGCACAATCACTGTTTCCCTCAAAATACTAAAGGTTACTACATGCAAATCACTAATACATTAATAGTGTGCTAACAATCAACCCTTCTCATACAATACATTCAACTGTAGATTTTTAAGGCATATTCCCACACTTGGTTAAGGACATGTGAGTATCATTATTACTATTTCATTATTAATGCTATACTATTATTTCATTCAGAATTTGCTGACAAGTTGGAATTGTTATTTACCACTATAAGCTCAGAGGAAATCTTGAAATTCCATAAACTGTAAGTTTTAAAGGCTTTATCCCACTTCGGGCAAAGGGCATGTCATTCATGATAACAGTTAAAAGTCTCTGAAAATAAGAACTATTGACCAAGTACATTAATAATTTGCTCACAGGTTTGCAATGTTATTCAATATCATCAGCCAAGATAAAATTTTGAAATTGTATAAACTGTAGGTTTTAAAGACATTATCCTACTTCTGCTCAAAGGCACGTGATTAATAATAATAGTTAAAAATCTCTGAAAATTTGAATTATTGACCCAGTACATTAATAGTTGACTTGTAGGTTTGAAATGCTATTTACTATTATCAGCCAAGATAACTTCTTGAAATTCCATAAACTGTAGGTTTCAAAGGCATTATCCCACTTCTGGTCAAAGGCATGTGATTAATAATAATAGTTAAAAATCTCTGTAAAATAGAATTATAGACCCAGTACATTCATAATTTGCTCAGAGGTTTGTAATGCTAATCTATATCATCAGCCCAGACAGCTTCTTGAAATTCCATAAACTGTAGGTTTTAAAGGCATTATCCCACTTCTGGTCAAATGCATGTGATTAATAATAATAGTTAAATATCTCTGAAAATTTGAATAATTGACCCAGTTCATTCATAACTTACTTGTAGGTTTGAAATGCTATTTCCTATCATCAGCCATAAAAACTTTTTGAAATTCCATAAACTGGAGGTTTTTAAGACATTATCCCACTTCTGGTCAAATGCATATAATAACTAATAATAGTTAAAAATCTCTGAAAATTTGAATTATTGACCTAGTACATTAATAGTTTACTTGTAGGTTTGAAATGCTATTTGCTATCATCAGCCAAGATAACTTCTTGAAATTCCATAAACTGTAGGTTTTAAAGGCATTATCCCACTTCTGGTCAAAGGCACGTGATTAATAATAATAGTTAAAAATCTCTGTAAAATAGAATTATTGACCTAGTACATTCATAATTTGCTCAGAGGTTTGTAATGCTAATCTATATCATCAGCCCAGACAGCTTCTGGAAATTCCATAAACTGTAGGTTTTAAAGGCATTATCCCACTTCTGGTCAAATGCATATGATAACTAATAATAGTTAATTATCTCTGAAAATTTGAATAATTGACCCAGCTCATTCATAACTTACTTGTAGGTTTGAAATGCTATTTCTTATCATCAGCTATAAAAACTTTTTGAAATTCCATAAACTGGAGGTTTTAAAGGCTTTATCCCACTTCTGGTCAAAGGCACGTGATTAATAATAACAGTTAAAAATCTCTGTAAAATAGAATTATTGACCTAGTACATTCATAATTTGCTAAGAGGTTTGCAATGCTAATCTATATCATCAGCCAAGACAGCTTCTGGAAATTCCATAAACTGTAGGTTTTAAAGGCATTATCCCACTTCTGGTCAAATGCATATGATAACTAATAATAGTTAAAAATCTCTGAAAATTTGAATTATTGACCTAGTACATTAATAA
Source organism: Haliotis rubra (assembly GCF_003918875.1). Classification (NCBI taxonomy): domain Eukaryota; kingdom Metazoa; phylum Mollusca; class Gastropoda; order Lepetellida; family Haliotidae; genus Haliotis; species Haliotis rubra. Next base: position 4,348,951 of record NW_025765447.1, read on the forward strand.
TTTACTTGTAGGTTTGTAATGCTATTTCTTATTATCAGCTATACAAACTTTTTGAAATTCATAAACTGTAGGTTTTAAAGGCATTATCCCACTTCTGGTCAAATGCATATAATAACTAATAATAGTTAAAAATCTCTGAAAATTTGAATTATTGACCAAGTACATTAATAGTTTGCTTGTAGGTTTAGAATGCTATTTCCTATTATTAGCCATGAAAACTTCTTAAAATTCCATAAACTGTAGGTTTAAAAAGCATTATCCCACTTCTGGTCAAATGCATATGATAACTAATAATAGTTAAAAATCTCTGAAAATTTGAATTATTGACCTAGTACATTAATAATTTACTTGTAGGTTTGGAATGCTATTTCCTATTATCAGCCAAGACAGCTTCTGGAAATTCCATAAACTGTAGGTTTTAAAGGCATTATCCTACTTCTGCTCAAATGCATATAATAACTAATAATAGTTAAAAATCTCTGAAAATTTGAATTATTGACCCAGTACATTAATAATTTACTGTAGGTTTTAAAGACATTATCCCACTTCTGGTCAAAGGCACGTGATTAATAATAATAGTTAAAAATCTCTGTAAAATAGAATTATTGACCAAGTACATTCATAATTTGCTCAGACGTTTGTAATGCTAATCTATATCATCAGCCAAGACAGCTTCTCGAAATTCCATAAACTGTAGGTTTTAAAGGCATTATCCCACTTCTGGTCAAATGCATATGATAACTAATAATAGTTAAAAATCTCTGAAAATTTGAATTATTGACCTAGTACATTAATAATTTACTTGTAGGTTTGTAATGCTATTTCTTATTATCAGCTATACAAACTTTTTGAAATTCATAAACTGTAGGTTTTAAAGGCATTATCCCACTTCTGGTCAAATGCATGTGATTAATAATAATAGTTAAAAATTAAGAATTTCAGCTTAGTGTATTTCCATTTCTTACATGTATATCTGCACATGGCAACTTTGAAATATAATGAAGATATGGCATCTGCAAAGCTTTAAAAGTCATTTTTTCAGTCATTCCTCCATTTACACTTTTCCAGTTACAGAGTTAGATAATCCCGACAAACTATCAATCCAACTGGCGATCAAAACGATCCAAGAAACGACCAACATACCGAAGACCAGCACCTGAATCCCGAACGGCACAACCGGAGTGGACCGGAACGCGGAGGAAACGAGTGGACGACGAGCGGAGGAAGGTGGACCACAGCGGACCGGAGGAAGGAACGACAGGAAGACCGGACCGTGAGGACCGGAGCAGCGGAAGGACCGGAGCGAGCGGATAACGGAACGGAACGGAAGCAGCGGACCGGAATGGAAATGCGGAACGACCGGAGGCCGGAGGTAGTGACGATGGAGTCGACCAACTGAAGACGGTAGTGGAGGAAGAGTACGGACCGGAGACGACCGGAAGGAAGACCGGACCGAAGGCACCCGGAGGCGGAGGAAGGACCGGAGTGAGTGGAGGACTGGCGAGCGACGGAAGAGTGGAGTGGACCGGAAGAGGAAATGCAACGGAAAGGAAAAATGGACCGGAGGAAAGAGTGGACCGGAGTGACCGGACCGAGTGAGCTGAGGACTGGAACAGAGTGACCGAGGGCCGTGGACAGAACGTGGCAAGACCGGAGTGAGAAACGGAGGCAGTGGAGGACCGGAGCCAAGGAAGCAGGACTGAGCCGGAGGAAGCACAGGACCAAATGGAGGCATGGAAGGTGAAGGACCGGAGGAAGAGGCCACGGAAACGGAAGGAATGGAGTGAGTGGAAAATGGTGGAGGAGGATGGATATGATGAAGGAATGGAGTGAAAGACACACGGAAAGAGTGAGAGGAATGACACAATGGACAGGGGAAAATATTAACACACAGATGGAGAGTGGACACAGAGTGGAGAATAACACATGGAAACATGGATGGAATTGGAAGAAGGAATTTAATGGACCCTGAACCCACTTGCTGCACAAATAGAAATAGGACGGAAAGGAAATGGAGAAATATTGTGGACTTCAGATGGAAGAACATGAAAATATACATAGTGAAGAAATATTGACTAAAACACATGGAACATGGAATGAATGAACATCTTTGGAAGGAAAGAGGAACGGAAGAAGAGAAAGATAACTAAGAGGAATGGAAAGAAAGAATGGATATGGAATAAGGACATAAAGAGAAGGAATAGAAAGGAATATGACAGGACAGAGAGAGAAATGATAGTGAACACAGGAAACAACTTTATAACTTGTGGACAGTGGACACAGAGAATAAATAATATTTGAAGAAAGAAGGAATGGAAGAATGGAATGGAAGTAGATTCAACAATATAATACAGAATATGAACAAGGAGGATAGGAGGAGTCTTGAAGCCCATAGTGAAGAAGGAATAAAAGAGGATAATGACACATAGTATAGAATGAAAACAGTGGACTGAAATAAATGGATGGAAGGAGCCCACGGGTGGAAGGAATGGATAAGAACAATGGAATAGATGGAAGGAAAGAATTGGAAATGAAGGATAGGAATCAAAGGAATGGAAAGGAATATTAGGGAATAATTGAGTGGATGTGGATAAAGGGATAAAAGACATAGAAACAGGACAGGGGACCATGAAAGAGAAGATGGATAAGCCATTGCCCTAAAAGTTTTCTAATACTGTTTTGAAATTCTGTAATGATTATAATGAGCTCAATGAGATTTTTCTTTAAATTGCTCAATAAATCATCAATGTATCTTGAAAGGTCATTTTCCATATCACCTATATCAGGTTTGGGGAACACATAATTCCCTTGATAAATTTATATGTGCTTTTCTTTATATTTCAAGTAACATTTCATGTTTCAATTCACTTCAAGCATAGTTTAGGTCATAAAGACTCCAATTCATTTAGCTTCTGGAATATTTATACAGGTTGTAATTTCCTAAATCAGTTGAGGGGGTCAAAAACTAAATTTCAAGCCCCATGTTACTACTATTATCAAATTCTGGAAACACATGGGGTCATCCTTTGAGTAAATATGTATACATTTGTAAGAGATAACTTCAAACCTTCAATAGATCTTCATTTCCCCACCTTTGTCATTTTTAACTGGATAATGCTAATGATAAATAGACTTCATTGACAGAATTTCTCATACAAATATCATTGAAATTCCATCCATATATATAATTACGAATAACAACAATGATACATAGAATTGCAAAATAATAAGCATACCTTAACAAGACTTCCTTCTCACAAGGAATGTATAACAGTAGAACAATCCAACACAAAAATTAATTGGAAAATTGCGAGAAATGGTAAATTACAGTATTCTTATCATTGTATTGATATTACATAGAATGTCTAGCCTGGTGTGGTCATAAATCTGGTAGGAATTTAAACGAAAATATTAACTACCCATTTGTGTTAGCATTCAGGTGAAGATAGCCATTCTTTCTTTGTCTCTTCGAAGCTTTGTTCGTACTCCAACCGGTTCGTTTAGTTCATCTGATAAAGTTAGGCTCTGAAACCTTTATAAAACCAAGAGGTCACCACCATCTCAACCATCAAATGGACACTGACACCGACAGAAGGGGTCATCTGGTGATAGAAAACAGTTCACAGCCGGCATTTTCAAAAGCAGCCAGATTGCAATTAAATACACATTCATTTTTGATTACGACAATCGAGCCAGCACCAATAAGGATCGTACGGTTTAGGTATCAGGGCTTCATTACCAAAGTCGTAAAGGAATTCTTTACAATTCTGTTAATATACGCGAAATAGAAATAAGATAACGACTGTGAGCATCATAAGGCGACATCAGAGATGAAGGCTCACCCACGTCAACCGTCGTACGAAACATGGAGCCCAACGATACCACCCTCAGCCAAAGCGTCAAAGGCTACTAAAAAGAGCACCAAGCCATCACTTCGATGCATACAAATATAATACAAAAGAATAAGAGTTATAGTTATAACCACGCACGCACGCACAAATAATACCGCACGCACACACACGCACGCAATAATAAATGTCGTTGGCGAAGATAGACGGTATCCACAACAAAGAAACCTCTTCCCGCCCACCAACCCAAATTCCTGCCATAATAAACCATACGCCATGTCACGTCTCATCTATTCGCACCCGTCGCCTTCGGCTGCGAACTCTTCATGCGCTATTGTAAGTAGCCCGGACTGGGCAACGTACCTGGAAACCAGTTCGCAATAACCGACTCAATGATAATTACGCCAATAATGGTTGTCAAATTCTCCAGACTTTAACCGGGAGAGAGGGTGTGCGGCCGTGAGGCGTGTGGGTTGGTGGGAGGGGTGACAACCAATATACGATATTAAACGCTTTCGGCATCACCCTCCCTCACCTTTCAGTCTGATCATAGTTCATTCAGGTATTCGATATACAGTTCGTTCATTCAGGTATTATCCGATTGTTCATTTTCAGGTGTTATATTCGATAGACCTTCCTCGTCTTCATTCAGGTGGTGTAGTTATATATCTGATATGTCGACTTTGCGATGCGTGTTATATATCGATGACTTCTTCGTTATTATAGACCGATAGTTCCGCCGACGAGGCGTGTTATATATCCGATAATTTTCCCACCTTTATTCTGGTGAGGTGTGTTATATCGGATAATCTTCCGTCTTTCATTCTGTGGTTACATCCGATTTCCAGCTTCTTTTCAGTTCATTCCTTACGTGAAGTGTTATACATCCGATATATCGTTCATTCTGTAAGGTATCTTTACATTTTCGATAGACTGCCTTTCGGCGTAACATACCACCTTATGACGTTATCTGCCTTCATTCGTGAGGCGTAAATATATCCGATATACCTTCCCGATCTCGGTGAGTGTGTTATATTCGATATACCGCTTTTTTAATTCGGTGAGGTGCCATCCGGATACCGTTCATGGTGGAGATGTGTTATATCTTCCTGCCTTCTGCGAGCATATCCGATTCTTCGAGGTGTTATTATGCGTATCCGACATTCTGTATGGCGTGTTATAGATCCATATACCTCGACTTTCATTCTGGTGACGTGTAAAGTTGGTATATCCGGATAATTCTTTTCCCGCTTTTCATTCTGTGTGCGATGTAAGTTGCATATCCGATACCTGCCTTTTCGTTCTATGAGGCAGTTCGATACAATTTTCCCGACTTCGCTTCGCGTAAGTTAGCATATCCGATAAGGCCTCTTCCCGCCTTTTGTCTTCGGTGAGACGTAAGTTACATATCCGATGTCTTCATTTGCGTTTGCGTGTTATATCCGGGATACTTCCTTCCGCCTGACTTCAGAAATTTGCGTGGCGTAAGCACCGGGATATAATTTTCCTCGACTTTCTGTGATATGTATTCGATACTTTTCCGCCTTTATCTGCGATGCGTGTTGGTATATCCGATATTCTTCCCGTCTGGTGAGACGTAAAGTCATATCCGACGTCTTTAATTTCTGGTGAGGCGTGTTATATCCGGATATAAAATTCAACTTCATTCTGGTGAGGTGTTGTTAAGGGTTCGATACCTTTTCCAAGTTCTCATTTTCTGTATGGCGTAAGTTAGTATATCCGATATACCATCCTCGACTATCTTCGTGACGTGTCATATGTCTTCGATTCCCGTTGCGAGGCGTTATATATCCGGATGTAAATTCGCCGACTTTCAGCCTTTCGGCGAGGCGTTGTTCGGGATATCTTCTGACTCATTCTTAGGCGTGTTGAGCATCTTCCCGACTGGATGAGGCGCTATTGCGGACGACAGCGCCGCGTTCATTCTTATGTTGTTATAACGATGAATTTTCGCCTTTCATTTCGTGAGGCGTGTTTATGGTTCGATAGATCCTTCCGTTTTCACTGCGAAGTGGTTATAACGATACACCTTCTGCCTTTCATTGCGAGGGTGTTATTAGTATATCCGGATACATTCTTTCCTCAAGCCTTTCATTTCGTGAGGCGTGTTATTATTCGATATGTTCTTCCTCGTCTTTATCGCAGGCGTTGAAGCACTTTGCGAAATGTTAGACCGATAGCGCTCTTTCACGCCTTTTGTTCGTGGTGTAAGTTATGTTGCGATATACTCTTTTCGCCGCCTTTGTTTGTGGTGGCGTAAAAGTTGCGCATAGTTCGATTTTCGACTTTCAGAGGCGTGCCAGTATATTCGATAGTTCTTTCATAGGTGATGTCATGACGACGTCATCAATCAATATCAACAACATCATCCTCGTGGTTACTGCCGGAAATGGAATAAGATGCAGTCAGAATTGTACATGACTCCCCGCTTTTGGTGAGACACAGAGTGGAAGTCAGGTTTTGGCCTCTTCACATACGACAGCCCGACGATATTGTTGACATTTTTGCCAACACTTTTGACTACGGGATAAATTATAACCGATGGTGATGCCGATTCATGGAGAAGATGTGCACGAATGACCACTTCACAATTTATGCACAGTAGCAGATACCACGCAGCATGTGTCATTCCTCACCGTTTACCTCAATGTTTCTTCTTCGAAGTTCAGAACGGAAGAACATTCAATACCTCTCGTGAATATGACGGAAGCTGACGTTTTTGCAGGAGATCGTCGTTATTTCATTGATACCACGGTAATCAAATGATTCATTACGGGCACAATGCGTTAAGCTCATTTTCTGAAAGTTTCGCGATATTGCCGAAGAATAGCGCGCACCAAATCAGTCAGTCAGCGCCTTGTTGGTCGCAAGCATAGCGTTTATCATCACGTGCCAAACTCCTAAAGTACAAATACAACACTGGTCGTTATAATGAAACCCTCGTCGTTGTGTCCGTCATTTCGACCTTTAATTGACTTAAATCGACCTGACAACAGCGTCAATTGTCGAAATAACCAACAGGCGCTTAGGTAATTATCGCAATTGTTGTCCGAAGCCCAGATACGGTTGTGAATGAAAGCTATGTTCAATAATCACTTTGTCTCCCGTTTTGCCCACTGAAAGTTAATAACTGTTAAAGATGATTCGTCGATGCCAAAGAATTTTCTGTATTAATGATTTTCTGCCAGCATTCTATTATAATCGCGCTGTCATGTGTTCGTTTCAGTATTCAAACAGTAAATGGCTCACGTTAATATGTATCAGCCACTGGTCATCTCGTACCCGTGTTAAGTGGTATAAACTCGTCAATATTTCGTCAACAGTTCACTTCGATGGTCAGTTGCGAATTTCAGGCACTGCGGTACCATTTCGCTTTCTGTTCGCGGCTCAACACAGAACACGATCGTACTGGCCGATAACAATGCCGACGGGATGTCATCACTTTGTCTGTCAGCGGAATTCGAAACAGGCAGTTTATGCTGCAGATTACCCGCTGTACGAATAGCCACTTCAGCCGAGTTCGCGTAAAACAATGTCCTTCTTTCAAAGGATAACCGGCACATTGACATCGTTCATTATTACAATTAAATTGCCGTTTTTGTAAAGAGGCGGACATTGGCGCATTGGTTCGCGAGCGACATAATAATGGCTCGAAAGATTTGTCACTTTTCGTATTATTAAACTGTTAAAGATCGGTCATTTCGGGAACAGCTTGTGATATTGCGGAATGGCTCGATATTGTACCTCCTATACTTTACCCGTTTTACTTTAATATTTGTATTTTGTTTTATCTTCATTTAAAATGTAAAGATACCACCCAGAATCACAGCTTGCCGTGATGCAGTGCGACCATTGGTAAATCCATAAATGTCTAGATAAAGTCTCGTTATAACGGTCAAGAAGATCGTCGTTTCTTTATTTAATACAAGCGTGATAATAAATCATTATACATCAACAGGAAGAGTTTGTCAGATGACAGTATCATACTGGTGAAAGCGGGACAGTTAACCATGGAATAGCTGCCGCGCAGATGACTGCTCATTTCGCGTTGCGCGTTATGGTGCCAGTTCTAAAATTGCTTGGTTATTCAATACAGTTGGTTTACCGTTGGTCTGAGTAATCTCATTAATTCCAACAGACTTTAAAAATAAAAAAATCTGTTAGAATTAATGAGATTATAGCTTTGTTTTCATCAAGTTAGAAAATCAAAGACTACTTTCTACTCGTTGTTAAATACGTATTGGAATCATAAATCAAACGGATTTTTGCATGATCACAGCTTTATAACATAACGATTTCTTCCACGGAAGCGAGGTGGGGGTCGAAGTTCACAATACTGCGCGATAAATCTCTTTGTTACATTCCCATGGTATAATGTCCACTCACCCAGCATGTAGATACCTAGTCAATGTGCGTCTTTATATTTGGTCTTATAATCCTAATTAGTTTATTATCACACTGTAATGCATGCATTTTGAAACTAAATAAAAGCAGACGATCTGCTGATACTTATAGTGAATTTATAACAGAACTGTAATATCTAGACATTTTATAGTTTCGCCAATGTGAATCATAATTCGCACACACACACCTAGTGCATGTTGTCTGTCTCCATTACACTTCACGGCGAAAACAATGATTCTGTTGAATGCTACGACAAATGAATAAAAACAAAATGCAAATATTAAAATTAAAAACAGATTAAAGTTATAGGAACAATATCAGGCCATTACCTTGTTCGAGGAATGTATCCATCAATATCCACAAACTGTTCCAAATGATGTGTCTTTTAACAGTTTAATATACGAAAAAAGTGATAAATCTTTTCAGGTATTGGTGTATAGTCTCATTGGTCACCCAAGATAAAGCACACCTGGCAACTAATTGCATAATGTCCGCTTTCTTTAAAACAGTAATTTAGTTAGCCAATAATGGGCAATCAATCAATGTATTGCCGGTTAATCCTTTTGGAAAGAAGGACGTTGTTTTACGCAGACACCGACACGACAGAGTGTATTCAGTATAGATTAGTAAATCTACATACATAAACACTACCTTTGACAATTCCGCTGTGTAAGATAAAAGCAATTAATCAATCAGCGTGTTATCGGTTAATCCTTTGATCGATGTTTATAATGTTGAATATTTACTCCAGACACAAGAAATGCCAAATGGGAACCTTTGTCGGGTAATCTAAGGTGTTACCACTAATTATACCTGTTATAAATTCATTAACTGACCATCAAGTGAATGATGACAAATAACATGTAGGTTTATACCACTCTAACACGGGTTACAACGAGGGAGTATTAATTGCTGTATTGCATGTGAAAACTTATGGGCCGACACTGTTTTGAGAATACAAACAGATTTTACATGACATGATTAAATATCGAGGTAAAACAACACAGAAAATGGGATCAATTTGGATCAGTCATTATACAAATAGGGCCTAACGACACCAATCGATTTTGACAGAATCGTCTATGAAAACAAGTTGTAACTCGGAAACCAGGCAAAGCAGGAGACAAAATTAAAATGACAGTAGATTGTGAGAACATATAGCTTTCATTTTCCACAACAATTGTCACGATTTCAGGTTTATACAAGCCTGTAAACACGATAATTTACCCCCTAAAATGTAGATGAATTCTGCATCGGCTCTCAAAGGTATTCCTCATATGACGTCACAGAGGCGCGCCGCTCTGATTGGTTGAAATTTCGTTCGCGGGTGAGAATTGTGCACTGTTGTCAAAAAGGTCGATTTAAGTCAATTAAAGGTCGAAATGAGTAGTTTTAATGACGGGGTTTCATTTATAACGATGCCAGTTAGTGATTTATGTATTTGTACCCCCTAGGGTTTATGTGACCTTTAACGTGGCCGATTATAGGATATTTATTACGCTATGTAAATTACATGATGCTTGCATTATAAAATTCACTGGTTGACCCGAGCCAGCCTACCGTTTAGTTAATATTCCAGCAATATCACGGCGGGGGATTTCACCAGAAATGGCTTAACACATTGTGCCCATGGGAATCGAACCCGGCCTCGGCGACGAACGCTTTCAAACCACTAGGCCAAATTCCAAACGCCCACTATAAAACAACACAGTTAATGAAAATGGAAACGTGCCACCATGAGGCCATTGGCGGGAACGTCACACTGATATAAAACGACGAACAACGACGAGCATAAAATAATTAGAAACCCAAGGTCTTCCAACCTATATTGAAAATTAAATGAGCTACATATTTGCAGAGAATATGGAAATATGTAACCATAATTTTCAGTGCCCCTCACAAAACATTAACTAAATTCCGCGCATGTTCGCCTTGCTTTAGAGTTAACCAACGAAAAATGCGTAAATAGGGTTTTACGAAAATTCAGGACTGTTTATCCTGCAGTTCTGGTCGTATCCCCAGAGAGAGAGAGAGAGAAGAGATTTTATGCCAATCGACAAAATTCTAAAAACGGTGCTTAAACATTATAGGGAATAACGAGGGCCGGGGAGGGCGGTCATTGATTTTGTACTCTTTACATGCTGCATGGGGGTGTCACATACTCTTTGTACATAAATTGTAAGTGAGTGGGTCGGCCCACGTTGCACATGCTTCTCCATAAAGATCAGCATCACACCCCATCAGTTATGACCATCCTGTAGATAAAGTAAAGCTGGCAACAAAATATTGTAATATCATTTCAGGCTGAATGATGTGTTGGATATATTAAATTTCCATCACAGAGAGGCAGGAAGGAGGAAGGGCGTACATCGATATGGCTATTAGAATAGAAGAGGCACGTCCTGAATCCTATCGTCCATAAGTGAATCTCTACTAAAAAGCAGAGTCGATTGTACACCCTGACTATATCGCTATTATGCATTTGTTTCAGTTCAGCATTACAGGTGCGGCGATGTTGTTGGTAAACAGTCATCATAATGATGCCAGAAACAGAAAGCTTCATATGTCACGATATATGACATCGCTACCAGAAATGAAAGCCGGGAAGGCATGCATATCGGATATATAACTTAACGCCACCAGAAAATGAAAGTGGGAAGTATCGTATATAATCCGATATACGGGTACAAGAAATTGAAAGCGGGAAGGTATATCGGATATATAAATCTAGAATTCCCTACAGAATGAAAGTTCGGGAAGGGTACATCGCATATATAACTGCTAAGCACCTCTTCTGGAATGAAAGTCAGGAAGGTATATATCGATATATAACGTACATACTCGGCGAAAATGAACGGGAAGGGTATATCAGATATATAACTTACACCCACAGAACGAAAGGCAGCAGTCGATATAGCAACTTACAACGCAGAGAAAAAGATGGTAAGGGTATACTCGTCATATATAACTAACACCACACAAAATGAAAAGCGGGAAGGGTCTATCGAGATATATAACTTACACCAGAATGAAACACAGAATGAAAGACGGAAGGGTCTATCGGATATATAACTACACCTCGCACAGAATGAAATTTGGCGGGAAGGGTATATCGGATATATAACTTACACTTCACAGAATGAAAGGCGGGAAGGGTATATATCAGATATATAACTTATAACATAACACTACAGAATGAAAGTCGGGAAGGGTATATCGGATATATAACTTACACCTCACAGAATGAAAGGTGGAAGGTTTATCGGATACATAACTAACACCTCACAGAATGAAAGTCGGGAAGGTATATCGATATATAACTTACAGCCAGGGCTGTACAGAATGCAGAAATTCCAAACGGCGGGAAGGGTATATCGGATATATAACTTACACCATCACAGAATCAAGAAAAAGGCGGGAAGGGTATATCGGATATATAACTAAATCACACCACAGAATAAAAGAAGGGAAGGCTAGCTATATCGGATATATAACTTACACCCTCACAGAATGAAAGACGGGAAGGGTATATCGGATATATAATTTACACCTCGCAGAATAAAGGCGGGAAGGGTATATCGAGGAGATATATAAACGGGAAGGGTATTACAACTACCATATACCGGTAGAAATTCAGAAAGACGGAAAGGGTATATCGGATATATAACTTCACCTCACAGAATGAAAGACTGGGAAGGGTATATATCGGATATATAACTTTACACCTCACAGAATGAAAGGCTGGGGAAGGGTATATCGGATATATATACTTACACCTCACAGAATGAAAGACGGGAAGGGTCTATCGGATATATAACTTTACACCTCACAGAATAAAAGGCGGGAAGGGTCTATCGGATATATAACTTACACCTCACAGAATGAAAGGCGGAAGGGTCTATCCAGATATATAACTTACACCTCACAGAATGAAAGGCGGGAAGGGTATATCGGATACATAACTTACACCCTACACCTCACAGAATGAAAGACGGGAAGGGTCTATCGGGTATATAACTTTACACCTCACAGAATGAAAGGCGGGAAGGGTATATCGGATATGCTAACTAACCCACACAGAATGAAAAGACGGGAACGGTATATCGGAGATAAAACTAACCCACACAGAATGAAAGACGGGAGAGGTTGTACACCGGCTATGTTCTATTCATTCAGACTGTAGGTGAGGGAGGGTGCATAGCATGTTTAATATATACTCATGCCAATAATGGTTGTCACCCCCTCCCCACCCCAACCCCCACACCTCACAGCCACACCCCACACCCTCTTCAATTAAAAATCTGAAGGGGTGACAAACCATTATTGGCATGAGTATATTACAAGTCAGTGTGCGAACTGGTTTCCAAATTTTGTTACCCAGTCGGGCTACCTATGCCCGAAAGTTACTAGCCCACAAAATAATTCACTCAGCCCGAAATTTTGAATGTAGGAAACTGAGCAAAAAGATTGCAAAAATAGATGAGAATAAGATAATGTCGTTAATGGTATGGGTTTATTATAACTTTTACAAGTCGGAGAGTGAAATATTTACAAAATGACCCGTGAATTGGGTGTGGGATGGGTGGGGTGGGGAAGAGAATGGTTTCTTTGTTGTATTGATAAGCTCGCATTATGCATGCAGATGCAAGTCACATATATCTTCATAGCTGCGTAAAAACCTGTAACATTTATTGGTGTTTGGACACAACCCACCTACTGTAAAGTGTGTGTGTGTGCGTGCGTGTGTGTGTGCGTGTGTGTGTGTGTGGAAGTAACTCTAACTCTTATTCACTTTTATATTATATTTGTACCCATCAAGCAATTAGTGGTCTGGGGTGTTTAAAATCTGGCTGGGTGCTCTTTTTACTGTATCATACTATGCCTTATACAATTTGTACCACAGCATGTGATACTTTGAGAAAATAATTTCTTCTTCTTCTGGCGAGGTGGGGTATCCTGAAAGTGGTTAAGGCGCCCTGAAGACCCAAGACCTCGGTCTGCTGTGATATTGCTTTGAAATACGGGCGTTAAATAGATAAACCATATCACTCACTCACCTGCCTTCTTCTTAAGGGCCTTAATCATAAGCAAAGCATGCTCACACACCATTTCACTTTAGACATATACGTGCTGGTATTTCTATGAGACTGAACCTATATAGGCATTTTTCTACCGTCTATTACTGAACATTCCTATGGTTGATGATTTGTAATTGATATAATTTTGATATCCCATATATTTCCCACATACCTGTTCCCCTGATCTGCATAACAAATATTTTATTGAAGAATACCAAGCAGTCCAAACTACCTTACATTATCACTTTTCTTTCACAATTTATAGATTTCTATATTGTAAGAGAAACAATTAAAATCGCATCCAGGACCTTACACTTTTACCGAATATATTAAGATATCCAATATCAGTAACAACATATGTGCCACTATGCTGCTTCATGTCATACCCAAAATATATTTAGCTCATAGGGTATCTGACAAAAAAGAATCTTAAATAGAGGCAAGCAACAAATACACAAATGCTGGTCTACTAATGTTTCATTAATTATTATGTGCATTATATACGAAAAACATGCCATATCTTTAAAAGCCATACATTTTCACTGCATTAAGATGGAATAACATTTGTCCCACCTGTCCCTGTGCACATGGGTGATCCAATGCTTTGTACTCTTTGGCCATGTGGGACTCTTGATACTGAATAAATAAATTTTTGTTCTTGTTCTAATTTTATTGTTCTTTAATACATAAGTTTGCGGTGAAATCAGCTTTAGGAATGGTATGCATTAAAAAATATTGTATAGAAGGTAAAGAGCCTACTCCACAGTCCTTCTTAAATTCTTATTTGTCTCAATAGTATACATATTAATCCAAATTCATATTTAATACCTTTAATGGGTCACACTTTTCAACCCATTGTATACATGGGTTAAAATCAAGACAACATTATCTGCTTAGTATGCATTGCAAAATTAAGAAATTACCTAACCATATATCCCTTAGAATCCAAATTCACATTCACAGGATTTACAAATTATTTCACAAAAATATTATTATTCTCCCACAAAATGTCCTATATGAGATAACCACCTTTGCTCAAATAAACAGTAGGTTCTCACACCTTTCATAGAGTCAGTTCCTCCCTTGAATTCCTGTTTCCAAATTAATCTCGAGGAGCAGCAGCAGATCTGAACAGACAGCCACTCAGCAGCAATTAGGGAAGCATCTGGTGACATGTTTATGAGGCAAGTCTGGCATACAGCTAGTGTACCTAACTCTAAACTAGATTCTCTATTCAGTTGATTCAGCCATTAACAGATTGTAGTTTTAACCAATCCTGTTCTCTCACCAATTCAGTTCAACTGCAAGTCTAGAAACAGACAAACACTCATATCCAAAGATGATGGCACCATTGATTATAATTCACAACCTTTTGATATGCTACCCAGTATAGTACATAATATCATCTGTCAACATTTGAGTTTGCTTTTCTCTGCAAAAATACATATTACAATGTTTGCAGCAAAAAGGCAGAGCTTAAGCAACTCCAGATATGACACTTCAGTACTCAGCACCTGGAATCTAACTTGAAAACAACAGCCTAAAATGTGACTGTTTTAACGTACATCTGCATACACATAGCATTCATGTAAGGAAAGCATCTTTTTATTGGGGGAGGTAACGATGTAAAAGGTGTGTATGTGTTTGGTGTAACAGATATAGCTTTGTTATAGTACCAAAATGTACTGTGTGCATGGTTGGCGGTATTAACATACTAGTGAGGGTAACATGTAATATATTCCATCTCACCTTGATGTTATCATATATTATATGGTTCATGATGTTATGTAGCAAAACACTCTCTTAAATATTTCTCTTTTGTTTCTAGTTGCTGGAATCAATTAAGAGTGTAAAAGAACATTTGACCTCTTGGTTTATAACCGTGTTGCTCTAGAATACCTTTATCAGATAGTACAATGTTTCCTTCATGAACAGTTGTCAGAGTATTGCGGGCACTGAGATATAGAAAAGAACTTCAAAGAAGAAGAAGAAAAGAAGAATGGCCATCTCTCAATTCCGGAATGCCAATTACACAAATAGGTAAGTTAATATTTCATTTAAATCCCTCTACCAGATTTATGTGACCAATGGACTTAATTGAAATTGTTCTTTGTAATATCAGCCTGCAAATGATAAAAAATACTGTAATTTACCTTTTCATTCTCGCATTGTTCCACACTGTTATAATTCCTTGTGAAGGAAGTCTTATTGGTATACTTTATTATTATAATTCTACGTATCATTGAAAGCAGCTATTCGTAATTATATATATGGATGGAATTTCAATGATATTTAGTGTATGAGAAATTTTGTCAAGTCTTATTTATCCTTAGCATTATCCAGTTAAAAAGGACAAAGGTGGGAAAATGAAGATCTATTGAAGGCTTTGAGATTATCTCTCTCACAAATGTATACATATTTTCAAGAAAAGGATGACTCCTGGCTGTGCTTTTCAAGAATTTGATAATAAGTAGTAACATAGGGTTTGAAATTTAGTTTTTGACCCCTCTCAACTGATTTAGGAAATTACTCACTACACTGTATAAATAATATTCCAGAAGCTAAATGAATTGGAATCTTTATGGACCTAAACTATGCTTTGAAGTGAATTGAAAACATTAAATGTTACAATTTTGAAATATAAAGAAAAAACACATATAAATCTCTTATCAAGGAATTATGTGTTCCCAAACCTGATATGAGTGATATGGAAATGACCTTTCATGGGATACATTGATGATTTTATTGAGTAGATTTAAAGAAAAACTCCTCATTGAGCAAGAAATAATCATTACAGAATTTCTCAAAACAGTATTAGAGAAAACCTTTAGAAGTGTCAATGAAGGCATGTTATCAAGTCTTTTAAAAAATATATACTATATCTTGGAGAAACAACACAGAAGATGAGATACACAGAAAACTGATATGACATAGAATGCAATAGTAGAATGAGAAAAAGAGAAAAAATATCCAAGAACATCTCTACAACAAAGAAACTCAATTAGGAATGATACACATACGCAATATTTAGAAGCAATCCTAATGAAAACTAATAAGGTTCCTGGGGGTGAGAAACAATATCCAACGATTCATAAAATTCTATGAACATATCCCTAAGGAAACTGAAGTACAGTCCTCGACTTTACCTCCACCAGTCTAATAGCTAAGTCTGGTAAAATTTGTTCTCGCCAAGTAAGATTCACAACTCACTTCAAGTCCATAAAGTGAGACAAAAAAATGCTGAAAATAATGCCAATCTTACATTTCAGCCCAAGCAACTCTTGAGAGACTTCTAGCACAGACTGCAAGAACAGTAACCAAAGTTAAAGGGTGCCAGAAACAGATATAGACATTCCCATCTAGCATAACATTTAAGGAGCTATTTCTGTGTATCTTGTAGACTGAATAATGTTATCCTCCTCTGGACATGAAAAAATATTCTATGTATATGGTGAAATTGAATCTACTAAAAAAAGTTTTGATTCAAGTATAGAAAAATAGCAGTGTTCAACTTCAGAAACGATGCAAAGTTCCAAGAGCATTCTTTCTTTGAGAACAAGGTACGCAAGATGAAATAACAATATAGATATTGTTTACTGTTTTAGCATTATACAGCAGTCATCATAATGTCACAAGTTTAGTAGGAGTTGTTTCTACACAGTGTTCACTGTTCTTCTCTATGAGGTGAATCTTGTCATGTATCGACAGAACTTAATACAGGGAAACTTCTGGTGAAGAAAATGTAACATGTCTAGCCTTCTTCCCATATCCTTGTTCCATGTGATTTCTGCATTGATGTACGAAGTTATGTAACAGACTAAAACCCAAGAAGTTCTCAACAGCCTAAAAGTTAAAATGCACATTCATATAATTCACCTTTGGTATAGCTTTATGTTAACATAACTAAAATGAAACTGCCATTCCCTATTTATTCTCTAAATAATTTCATGGTTTATAAGAAATGAGGTAATTAGTTAAGTCAATGTTTCTTCAACTTCGCCTATGTATGTCTAGGCAAAAATGTGTACTCCCTTACAGTGGCTACTTTGAAAAAGTGAAGAGAGAGTCACACAATGTTTCTCCAGAGATATCTGTATCAGGGAGTAAAGGCAGGATTTGCATCCCCTGTTTTACATACCTGTAAAGGAAACTGAATAGTTAATGATAAAGATACAGTGCATGAGTGAAGATGTTAAGCCATTAATGTTACACTGGTAAAGGTCCCCCAAATACCAGTTTGGTAAAATAAATGTTTCCATATAACTAAAATTTCTCACTCCTCTCCAATCATCCACTCTGCCTGGCCTGCTACCATCAACTCACTCCACCTACCTCTCCCTCCCTCCCCACTACACACTTAAAACCAGTCATTCCCTCCACCCACTCCACCTATTACAACTACTCTCACTACACCCTCTCTTCAGTCGCTTTTCTGACTCCACCTCTCCAGTCACTCCAACCACTATTTCACTCTCACTACACTCTCTTTCTATCCCTCGTCACACTCCATCTCCCGGCTCACTGCACCCACTACACTCTCTCTCACTACACCCTCTTCCTCGCCTCGACTCCACCTGCTGGGCAGTCCCACCCACTACACTAAGCTCACTTACACCCTCTTCCCTCGCCTGGACTCCACTCCACCTGTCACCCACCCACTACACTACTCTCACTACACACTCTCTTTCCTAGCCTGCTCAACTCCACCTGCCCACCCACTAAGCACTTCTCCTCTCACTACACCCTCCCTCGCCTCGGACTCCACCTCCGCTCCATTCCTGCCCACCCACCAAGCACTACTCTCACAATACACCTCTTTCCCTCTGCCTCGACTCACCTGCTCCAGTCTCGGCCCACTACACTACTCTCACTACACCCTCTTTCCCTCACTGACTCCACCTGCCCACCCACTACAACTAAGCCTCAATACACCTCTCTTCCCCTGCCTGACCTTCACCTGCCCTGCCACTACACTACTCCTCACTACACCCTTCCCCCTCGCCTTTTCCTCGACCAAATCCCCACTCCAGCCCACCAGCCCACTACACTACCTCACTTCCCACCCTCTCCCTCGCTCAACCCACTCTGCTCCACCCACTACACTACTTTCACTACACCTCCTCTTCCCCTCTGCTCGACTCACTCCCACTCCAGCTCACTCAAACTCCACTACACTACACTCACTACACCCTCTCTTTCCCTCGCCTCGACTCTACCCTGCCTCTGTACCACTGCACTACTCTCACTACACCCTCTTGCCTCGATCTGACTCCACCTGCTCCAGCTCACCCACCCACTACACTACCTCACTTAGACTCCTCTTCCCTCGCCTCGACTCACTCCTGCTCCAGTCACCTCAACCCAATTACACTACTACCTCACCTCACCCTCCTCCCTCACTCGACTCACTCCACTCACAGTCACTCCCCCACCATGCTACTCTCACTAGACCCCTCTTCCCTCACACCACCCACTCCTCTCAAGTCAACTCCACTTAACTCTCACTCACTCCACCATCCCCCAACCCATCCATCCACTCTCTCTCATTTTCACTTGCACCACCCACCTCTCCACCTGCTCTTGTTCAATCCCACTAGTTGTATAAACCGCCATTCCAAGTTATTCAAAGTAATTTTCCATGGTTTTGGCATGTTGGTGGCCATTTTCTTGAATGTTTTGATTTAGTTAGTTAATGCAAAAACATGGTACATTTGATTATGTCTTTCTGTTCTCTACAGTACAACACCACACCACACTTTGTACAAAGCAGTGAAAGAAGCATGTCATTTTCTTGATTGAGAAATTCAAGAACTTGAATTACAAGCATCTCAACAATGAAAGTTCAGGAAATGGAGTCCATCCCAAGTGTTTGTGGACTGTATTGAGTTTTGATACAGAGGGGCAGAAGGGCAAGAAGCCTTATGTTAATATCTAACTCTGTAACTGGAAAAGTGCAAATGGAGGAATGACTGAAAAAATGACTTTTAAAGCTTTGCAGATGCCATATCTCTCCTCATTATATTTCAAAGTTACCATGTGCAGATTTACATGTAAGAAATGGAAATACACTAAGCTGAAATTTTAATTTTTAACTATTATTATTAATCACATGCATTTGACCAGAAATGGGATAATGCCTTTAAACCTACAGTTTATGGAATTTCAAGAAGTTTTCATTGGCTGAGGATAGCAAATAGCATTTCAAACCTACAAGTAAATTATTATTGTACTGGGTCAATAATTCAAATTTTTAGAGATATTTAACTATTATTATTAATCACATGCATTTGAACAGAAGTGGATAATGCCTTTAAAACCTACAGTTTATGGAATTTAAAGAAGCTGTCTGGGCTGATGATATAGATTAGCATTTCAAACCTCTGAGCAAATTATGAATGTACTAGGTCAATAATTTAATTTTTCAGAGATTTTAACTATTATTATTAATCACATGCATTTGACCAGAAGTGGATAATGCCTTTAAAACCTAGCAGTTTATGGAATTTCAAGAAGCTATCTGGGAGGATGATAGTAAATAGCATTTTAAACTTACAAGCAAATTGTGATTGTACTTGGGTCAATAATTCAAATTTTCAGAGATTTTAACTATTATTATTAATCACGTGCCTTTGAGCAGAAGTAGGATAATGTCTTTAAAACCTACAGTTTATACAATTTCAAAATGGTATCTTGGCTGGTGATATTGAATAACATTTCAAACCTGTGAGCAAATTATGAATGTACCTGGGTCAATAGTTCTTATTTTCAGAGACTTTTAACTGTTATCATGAATGACATGCCCTTTGCCCGAAGTGGGATAAAGCCTTTAAAACTTACAGTTTATGGAATTTCAAGATTTCCTCTGAGCTTATAGTGGTAAAGTAACAATTCCAACTTGTCAGCAAATTCTGAATGAAATAATAGTATAGCATTAATAATGAAATAGTAATAATGATACTCAACATGTCCTTAACCAAGAGGGAATATGCCTTAAAAATCTACAGTTGGATGTATTGTATGAGAAGGGTTGATTGTAAAGCACACTATTAATGTATTAGTGATTTGCATGTAGTAACCTTCAGTATTTTGAGGGAAACAGTGATTGTGCAATGTTTGATTTGTATCTAAACTGTGTGCCGTGCGTGATGCCCTTGAAGGGTGATAGTTATTTGACTCAAGCTGAATGGGTGTGAGTGTGTATAACTGTTAGGTTCATGTTATATCTATCTGGTAAAGTTATTATGGCGTTCTTATTCCCTTGTTGTGACAATATTCAAGCTTGAGTAAAGTTGAAAATTACAGTTATCGAATCTAAAGATTCCTCATGGCTGTTGATAGTATTTAGTCATAAGTGAAACTTGTGAAACAGAGTCTACATGCAACAGGTCAATATTGCCAATGTTTAGAGATTTTTAAAACTATTTTATACTATTCATATGCCCTAATTAGATAAAGGAAAACAACTCTTAAAATATGATGATAGTAGATCATATTTCAGACATGTTGAAAGCAGACTATGAAAGCAAATAGGCCATTAATTAGTACAACTTTAAGAGATTTAACTTGATTTAATCCTGTATGCCTTTGACCAGGGAGAGGGATAATGTCTCCTAAGTCTAATACTAACAGAATAATCTGACATTTAAAAATTGTGGGCTGAATCTTGAACAGAACAATATTCTATTTTCAGAGAATCTGTACAATATTAGTATAATACATACAGATTCAACCAGAAGAGGGATAACACCATCAAATTACAATCAATGGAATCTCTGATTTCATTTTGGCTGCTCATAGCAAATCACACTACATATTTATGAGCACACTGGGCTGATCGACAGTACTAATTTTAAGAGATTTTGTTTAATAGTATTACTTATATTCCCTCAACCAAAATGTGTTTGAAGTGGAACAAGTTTTAAAATCTATATTTTAATGGAATTTATTATTTTCTTTGGGTTCTTATACTTCATACTTATGGGCAAAATCTAAAAGCAGTGGGGCAATATTGCATGTTTTAATTTCCCTTGACTACATTTATCACACAAATTCTAATCCAAAGCTGGCATAAATTGTTTTTGCTTGTTTGTTGTTTGTTGCTACACAATATTCTAGCTACATGATATCTGTAAATAACTGAGTTTGTACCAGACAATCCAGTTATTGAGATCATAAGCATCCACACATGCAATCATTGAGACTTGATTCTAAACAATGACTAAGTCATTGAGCCTGACAACCATATCCACATCAGGTAGCATTGGTTTCTAGGGAAAATTACACACAAAAAGTAAATATGAAGGCATCATTTACCTTGACAGTTTCATCTCAGTAACAATATGTCATCAAAGAAGCTTCAGCTGCTTGGCCTTCTAACACAATGAGCAGATGACCCTTTCAAGCAAATTGTGATGGGGACAACTCTAACTGCTAATTAGTTCAGCAAATATAATGTTATTGATGACAATGCATGGAATAACAAGTTCAAGCTGCTATGAAGGCCTAGTGAATTTCCCATTTATATCAGTATATTGACCAGGAAGGGGATTTTCAAAGGAACATTAAAGAAATGTTTTGGATAATTTCTTACACCATCATTTTTCTTCAAAGTTATAACTATAGCCTTCTGAGATGGGGCAACAAACTCTCCCACTTTTTTCATTCTGAAGTAATAATGCCTTGTATGTCTGGTGTCTGTTACAAACAGCTCTCCATGTACACAAATAATGATGAAAGCTATAAATGATCATTACTGGCAAATCTTCTTATATGCTAATAGCAGTAATATTAACACAACATTACTTGAGGCTAAACATGTTATAAAAAATAAGGAGCCACTAACTGCTTAGGGGCCATGTGAACATTTGGGGATGAGAACTTTAACTGACCTTTCACTCAGCATTATCAGCATAGTATTATGTGTGATGGCGTGTTACTGAATACACCCTACCATTATAAATAATAGATCACCACTCTTTTACAGTGTCATGAATGTGTACATGAACCTGTATATTTTTCGAGTATTTCATAAGAAATATTCTCTGAAAAGTATGACCAAGCAACATACCAATCTCTTTATATACTCACAAATGGCATAAACACAAATAACTTAGAAGTCTTAAATCCCCAAAACAAACTTGAATTGTTATACATACATACCCATCAAGAATGGATGTAACATCATTAAAAAATAATTATGACATAATTTAAATTTTCTTTTATTCCCTGTTCTTTTTTAAAAAAATATTTACTGTATTATTACATAAAACACTGTGCAAAATGGCCAGGCTTGCCGATATTTAGATACAACTTTACTATATTTTACAAATATTAGCATAATTATTAAACTATAAAATCAAAATCCAATACCATTCACATCATATATTTTCTGGTTCTATTTGTGGGCATAAACATATATTGTTAAAAGGAATAATTAGCTATATTTTTAAAATATCATTAGATATTGCAAGAAAGTCATATTTCAAGTTGAGCAGAACCATTTCTGGGAATGAATGAATCATTATGAATAAAAATGAATGAAAAACACCTGACACCTAAATTCAGCATCCACAACCATGAACATTAATTGGTCGCTCACTCTATTTTAAGCTAGTAGAGTAATTACAGTAAAGCGTATGAAAATGAATCTCATTTCTGTTTCAGTTTCACGTTTCTACATTTTCTGCGCTGCTATATTTAGCTATTATGGCGGACATCGACTATGGAGCTACTTCATTGGCATTTTTTGCGATCAGTAGTTCAAATAAAGGACACGAGTTGTGCAGCTGATTTTGATCTTAATAATTGTTTGTCGATTAAATACATAGTTGACAGTAAGACGTATAATTCTCCATATTAGTTATCCCAGTTCTGGTCGTATCCCAGTTTTGGTCGCAACACACGTATATCTCTACGTCTGTCAACGTTTGCCACATTTCTTGCAACCAGGCTTGACTATATTTAACCAGTTTTAATCAAGGATACTTTAGTGGAGTACCGGAAATGAATACAATGCACCAATAGATATAGTACAAAATGGCTGCCAGAAGGTGAAACAAAACATAGGGGTATTTTGCCATGCAGAATAACTGTGACGAACTAACAAGTATTCCAAATACACTTCCAGCACCCACCAACAACTGTCAGCATCAAACAACTACCTCCAGCACCCACCAACAACTGTCAGCAACCAACAACTACCTCCAGCACCCTCCAACAACCGCCAGCAACCAACAACTTCCAACTACCTCAAGCACCCACCAACAACTGTCAGCAACAAACAACTTCCAACTACCTCCAGCACTCCACCAACAACCGCCAGGAACTAACAACGTCCAACTACCTCCAGCACCCTCCATCAACCAACTACTCAAGCACCCACCAACAACCGTCAGCAACAAAAACAACTTTCCAACTACTTTCAGCACTTCCACCAACAACTGCCAGGAACTAACAACTTCTAACTACTTTCCAGCACTCACCAACCTGCAGCAGCGCCAGAACTAACAACCAACAACTTCATAGCTAATTTCCACCAACCAACTACGTCAGCAAATACAACAAACAACTTCCAACTACTTCCAGCACTCCACCAACAACTGCTAGGAACTAACAACGTCCAACTACCTCCAGCAACCTCCATCAACCAACTACCTCCAGCACTTCCACTAACAACAACTGCAGCTAACAAACTTCCTAACTACCTCCAGCACTCCACCAACAACTCTTCCAACAACTTTCCAACTACCTCCAGCACTCCACCAACAACCTCCAGCAACCAACAACTTCCAACTACTTCCAGCACTCCATCAACAACCGTCAGCAACCAACAACTTCCAACTAACTACCTCCAACACAGTTCCACCAACAACCGTCAGTAAATAAACAACTTCTAACTACTCCAGCACCCACCAACAACCGCTAGGAACTAACAACGTCCAACTACTCTCCAGCACCTCTATCAACTAACTACCTCAAGCACCCACCAACAACCTCCAGCAACCAACAACTTCCAACTACTCTCCAGCACCTACCAACAACTGCCAGGAACCAACAATCCAACTACCTCCAACTACTTCCAGCACCTCCAACTAACAACCTCCTCCAACACCCTAGTGTCAATAACTAGCACTCCACCAACAACTGCCTCCAGCACTACCAACAACTTTCCAACTACTTTCCAGCACCCACCAACAACCTCCAGCAAACTAACAACTTCCAACTACTTTCCAGCAGCAACCTCCACTACCAACCAAGCAACCTCCAGCACCTACCAACAACCTCCAGCACTTCCAACAACCCTCCAGCACTCTCCAACTACTTCCAGCACTCCACCAACAACCAGCCCCACCAACTACCTCCAGCACTCCAACAACCTCCAGCAACCAACAACAACCAACTACCTCCAGCACCCACCAACAACTGCCAGGAACCAACAACTTTCCAACTACCTCCAGCACTTCCTCCAACAACAACACAAGCACTTCCAACTACCTCCAGCACCACCAACAACCTACCAACCTACAACCAGCAACTCAGCCAACAACCTCCAACAACCTTCAACAACCAACTACCTCCAGCACCCACCAACAACCTCCAGCAACCAACAACTTCCAACTACCTCCAGCACCCTTCAACAACCGCCAGAAACCAACAACTTCCAACTACCTCCAGCACCCTCCAACAACCAACTACTCCAGCAACTCCCACCAACAACCTCCAGCAACCTCCAACACAACTTCCAACTACCTCCAGCACCCCCACCAACAACCTTCCAGCAACCAACAACTTCCAACTACCTCCAGCAGTCCTCCAACAACCTCCAGCAACTCACCAACTACCTCTCCAGCATCTCCAACAACCTCCAGCACCAACTACCAATAGCACACCAACACTCCACCAACCACCAACAACCGTCAGCAACCAACAACTTCCAACTACCTCCAGCACCCTCCAACAACCTCCAGCAACCAACTACCTCCAGCACCCTCCAACAACCTCCAGCAACCAACAACTTCCAACTATCTCCAGCATCTCCAACAACCTCCAGCAACCAACTACCTCCAGCACCCACCAACAACCTCCAGCAACCAACAACTTCCAACTACCTCCAGCACTCTCCAACAACCTCCAGCAACCAACTACCTCCAGCACCCTCCAACAACCTCCAGCAACCAACAACTTCCAACTATCTCCAGCATCTCCAACAACCTCCAGCAACCAACTACCTCCAGCACCCTCCAACAACCTCCAGCAACCAACAACTTCCAACTACCTCCAGCACCCACCAACAACCTCCAGCAACCAACAACTTCCAACTACCTCCAGCACCCTCCAACAACCTCCAGCAACCAACAACTTCCAACTACCTCCAGCACCCACCAACAACCGCTAGAAACCAACTACTTCCCCAGCAACCAACAACATCCCCAGCAGCCAACAACTTCCAACAACCTCAAGCACGTACCAACAGGCGCCAGCAACCAATAACCTTCAGCACCCACCAAGAACCTTCAGCAACAACAACTTCTCCAACTACCTCCAGTGGTCTCCAACAACCAAGACACGGGAGCTCGTTGTTAACGGGTTGCTGACTGATATAAATAATACTTCCAAGAGAAACAAAACGCCAACCTTGAAATGTTTACATTCTTAACAATTAACAAAGCCACGTTTTCAAGGGTTACAATCCTTCATACAGCGAGGAAGACTAACTGACCGAGATATACCTATTGTATTCTGAAATATTCCAACTCTGGTGGAACCTTTCCAAAGAACCCCAGACCGATATGCGCTAGATTACAATTGTCTGGTAGAATTGAGGAATATATTCTGGAATGATGTGTCGCTGACATGTTACAGCAATGGGGGCGAGGGGGTCCTTACCTGCTTGTCGTTTTGTGGGAAAACAGATCTAGAGAAACTATGCTGATTGCTCTTCAGTGGGGTAAAAAATTGGTGAAACTCCCCTGGTTGTTCTTACACAGGAGACCATATATTTGGTGCAACTATCTTGGTGTTCCTTTGACGGGGCCAGACTTGGCGGAAACGACCCGGATCTATGTTCAGGCACAACTGAGTAAATTACTGCAGGATGTACTGAAAACGATTTCTTGTAAATTGTACGCTTGTTTTCATGTTCACGTATACATAACACAGGAGTTTAGGCAGAAATATAATTCAAGTTGAAACCTTTTTACATGAAAGTTGAGGACGGTAATCATGCTATACGGACAAACTTTATGGATGAACAACTTCTTTATTCAAGTGATGCGACGTTTCGATACAGATTCATGTATCGAGCAGGTACCATATTACTCTCAAACTTCTAATAATGCCACTCAAAGAAGGTGATCACCATTTTGAAAATATCGTATTTTTTCACAGTGACACTGACGAGAATTACATGTTCCAGGTGTTAAAGTTTGTCACACACTATGAATAGCAAAAATATACATAAAGTGTCAATTTTCGTATTTCGACCACCGATAATGTTCGTTTTCTAGAAGAAATTCCGTGAAACCAATCATACAAGAGAAAAGGTTAAACTAAAATATGTCAATACAGACTTAAGCTACGAAGCATGATGAGCTAGTGGCCCCAGCAAGTCTATGAGTTAAAGCTGTCATCACCAGCGAATATGGCGCGTGTCTCGACAATGTATCAGCTTGTGGGAGATAAGAGGTGGCTGTACAGCTTTGATCTTCTGACCACACAGAATACACTGACACGCGCCCACGGACGTCGCGGCTCCCCAATACTAACAACCCTGCACCCTCTGTCAACTGGTGAGCAGACGACAAACCCGTTGTGGCGGGAAAAGGTGACGTGGTACTCAGCTGCCGTTATGGTACAAACATAAAGAGCAGGTTTTGTTAAAATATACAAGTACGCTGCTGCTGAGCCTTTAGACCCTGTTTCATGTTCTTCTTTTCATGTCAGACCCAATGGGACACAACTAGATTTGCCAGAATTTGTTTATTTTGTACGCTGGAAAAAAATGGTCATACGAAAAGAGACCGACTTTGAATTGGAATGTTGCAAGTCGAAGAGTGATTAGGAGATCTATCTGAATGTCATAGGTCCGACCACATGACTGTATGTAAGTAACCGTTTTGTCTTCACTTTGGGATGTTCATATAACAAATTTGGAAAATTACTATATAAGAACAAAAAGCGTAAGAAAGTATCATATTCGTATCGTAACAAAAAAAACTCACGTTGCGATATAGAGATGTAATACAAGACTGCTATATATCTGTGACAGCATGAACATACAACCTTTACTTTTCAGTAGATATCAAATGTTGCGTTATAACAATAACGTGTAAGATGTATGTAACACGAAAGTGAATATCACCTTGCAGTTGGTATCAGGGGTTCTAACAGTAACACATATGTTATACCATGAAAGACCCGTGAAGGACCGGGTTAGATCTAGAATATTGATCTTCAGTAACCCATGCTTGTCGTAAGAGGTGACTAACGGGATCGGGTGGTCAGGCTTGCTGACTTGGGTGACACATGTCATCGGTTACCAATTGCGCAGATCGATGTTCAGGCTGTTGATCACTTGATTATTTGGCATAGACCGCCCCCATATAGCTGGAATATTGCTGAGTGCGGCGAAATAAAATAATGAAATAATGATAATAAACCCTCTCTTTGCAAACAGACTAATATAAGACTTGTTATATGTACGTTATAACATCAACATGAGTGACTTTTTTGCAACAGATATCTTCAGTCATTAGAATTTGTTAATATTTGTTCATTGGCTTAAGACCACATTGGATTTTTCAAAATGGGGGTTCAAGGGGTCCGGAACACCCTGAACACCTCTTTCAAAAATTCCTGATCCGCCCATGTTGTTACAACATGAAAAATGAATGTCTCAGTTTGTAATACATGTATATATATAATGACATGGCTAGAAATGAATTATATCTGAATTTATTATAATTTGCTGCAGGATTTATTTCATAAACACCTGGCTTTCCCATTACATACTTTGTACATGTACACAGGTATGATGACTGTGAACAGTGTCAAACATAGGTGTGTCTGTTTGAGAATGTGTCTGAATCTCGAAGTCAGGTGTTGCGGATCTGACTAAT